>NC_043008.1:23995144-24017644 GCF_006345805.1 Octopus sinensis | reverse complement strand
GTGATAGGAAAGTTATGGGGCATGAAGAAAGTAATGATGACACCGGTGATAATTGGAGCATGAGTATCCCTTGCGATCACAATATAGCGGCGAAAGAATTTGACAAGATTTGTAAATATAAAGACTTGCTAATAGAAATTGAAAAAATGGGGCATCTCAAGGCGACTACAGTACCAGTGATTGTAGTATCTCTAGGAATGATAACAAAAGGTACTGAAACCTATTTGAAAATGATTCCAGGAGGTGCAAAAATCGTATTAACTGGAACGGCTCATGTACTGAGAAGAGCATTATCGCTGTGAAAACAACATCCATCCATGAATTAATTTATTTATTAATTTTTAAATACATTTTTTATCTGTGAATTTGCGTGTATAATCTGGGAATGCATACAATGAGCTTCTCTGCCCTAGGAGTATGGAAAACACTCGGCGAGAAACGGAAGAATATTTGAAGAAAGAAGGAAAAAAACATAATAATAATAATAATAATAATAATAATAATAATAATAATAATAATAACCCCCAAAGCATTTTAATCTGTGAACAGTATCAAAAAACCTTAAATGTACGGAACAGAAAGAGTGAAAAATACCAGCCACTGATGGACGAGATAGGAAAGTTATGGGGCATGAAGAAAGTAATGATGACACCGGTGATAATTGGAGCATTAGGAGCAGTTTCCAAGAGCTTTTACTGTCATCTTAACATCACACTATTATCTTATAATGGAATTACTTGTAGAACAAACTTCTAATATTCTTATGTTTTCACAAGCATTCTCTTGACCAATACTTTGTGTAAAACCAAATATATGGCACCCTAGTTGTAACATCAACTTGAACTTCAAACTTGTCTCGTGAAGTCTCTGTTTGAGAGTTCGTATCAACTTGTACTAATTCAAAGCAAAAGCCAAGCATAATAATAATAATAATAATAATAATAATAATAATAATAATAATAATAATAATAATAATAATAATAATTATAATAATAATAATAATAATGGCAAGAAAAGCCCCTTCATGGTAAATACTGGACTAAACTAAACGCAAAAGAAATAGACAAAGAAAAATCCCAGCAATGGTTGAAAAGCTCAGGCTCAAAGCAGATACAGAGGAATTTTTAATTGCAGCACAAGACCAAAGCCTCCCCACCAGAAATTACCAAAAACATGTAATGAAAAGAAATATAACAAGTAACTGCAGAATATGTGGAGATGGGCAAGAAACAATAAATCATATTATCTCTGGCTGCCCAGTCCTGGCTAAGAAGGAATATATTCGCAGACATGACAGAGTTGGAACCTATATACACTGGAAGCTATGCCAACATTATGAAATAACAACAGAAAAAAGATGGTATAGGCACACACCAGAAAAGGTCACAGAAAACGAGAAAGCAACCATACTCTGGGATATGCCGATACACACAGATAGAGAAATTAAGGCCAACAGACCAGATATAGTTGTCAGAGATCATGAAGAAAAAATGCTTTCTAATTGATGTATCAATACCGGCAGATGACAACGTGTCTCTAAAAGAAATGGAGAAACTTTCAAAATACAAAGACCTGGAAATAGAGGTAATCAGAATGTGGAATCTAAAAACAAAAACAATTCCTATCATAGTAGGTGCATTAGGCATGATAAAAAATATTCAGACAAATACATAATAAAAACACCAGGACTTACAAACACATATAACATACAGAAAACTGCACTACTAGGCACTGCACACATCCTACGCAGAACACTTTCCATACAATAACCATCAGAGCATCACAACAAATCACATCACATACCTAAGGCACACAGAGCTGCGTTCGGTAGTGAAGTGAAAGCACGCTATAAAATAAAACTACTGATAATAATAATAATATAATAATAATAATAAAATAATATATAATAATAAATAATAATAATATAATAATAATAATAATAATAATATATAATAATAATATAATATAATAATAATAATAATAATAATAATAATAATAATAATAATAATAATAATAATAAATAGCATGAACCTGGCCGTCACAGAACTAATAGCCACAGAAAAAATGTCAAAATGACCAGGCTGAATGATATAATATATGCAGCAGCCGCTGTGGTCACGGAAGAAGCAGGATACTTCCTCAGACCCATCCAAACAGGAGTACCATCACCCAGACAAACACTGTGGATAAATAATATCCAGAAAAAATAGAAAACAAGAGAAAAAAACCTGTCAATCCTTAACGAAACTAGTAGATACTCAACACTACTAAGTAACAAGAAGAGAACAAAATACTACGTAAATACAAAATTACAGAAGAATATATCCTCGCCAAACCACAAAGAATCCACTGGTATGAGAAACGCCAGCTTTTCTTTGAACGAAACAAACAGTTCAACTCCAACCAAAAAGATTCTACCAAAAACTTGGCAAAAATAAAATAGACATCAATGCAGCACCAACAGTAGATTAAGTGGAACAATTTTGGAAAGAAATATGGACGGTGAAGAAACAACCTCAGAAAAGGTCTATCAAAATAACGAACTCAGCATCTGAACAACTCTGGACCCTTATGACAATTGAAGAGGTCACTCATGCACTGTAGAAACTATACAATTGGAAGATCCCCAACTTCTGGTTAAAATGCCAGACAGGAACACATAAAAAGCTAGCTGAGAAATTTAATGAAATACTAGCAGAGCCAGAGACAATTCCTGAATGGCTCACGGAAGGGAAAACTATCTTAATTCCTAACAGAAAACTATCCTAATTTGGGGCAAACCCACAAAATTGCAGACCAATAACTTGTCCCCCTACAATTTACAAAGCCATTACTGCAATAATGCCACAGGCAATGAGTAAGCATCAGGAAGAAAACAACCTGTTTCCAAAAGAGCAGGAAGGATGCTGCCAGGGCCCATACGGTTGTAAAGATCGCTAATGATCAATAAAGCCAAAACGGAAGACAGCCGCAGAAGAAGAAGTGTCTAAATATGGCCGGGATCGATTACCGAAAGGCTTTCGATAGTATTCCTCAAACATGGGTCCTAGAAATACTAGTCATGAACAAGGTAGCACCAATAATCATAAAATATATAACACATTCTATGAATAAATGGTAGACAGTGTTATAACTCCAGACAAAAGAGGGACAATAAAAACCAAAGCCATCCCCATTAGAAGAGGAATATTCCAGGGTGACACGCTCTCTCCACTCCTTTTCTGCTTGGCACTGACACCTTAATCTGGATACAACTGTTACTGCAAAACAATTAGCCACCTCGTATATATGGATGATCTAAAATTGTACGCCACAAATGATAAACAGCGGGAAACATTACTACAGACAGTACATGGATTTACCAAAGAAATAAATATGAAATTTGGCTTAGGAAAATGTGCCAAAGCAACCTTGAAAAGAGGAAAACTATTTAAGAGTGGCAACATCACACTAGATAAAGCAAATGAAATAAGAGAATTAGACCAAAGCCAGACTTAGGAATCAATAAACTAGATACAACACACACAAATGAAAGAGAAAATAAAAAAAAGAATACTATAGACGAGTTAGATTAATACTGAAAACAGAGCTCAAAGCGATAAACAAGGTGATAAGCATTAATACTCTAGCTGTCCCAGTTATAAGTTACAGCTTCAATATATTTAACTGGACACTAAATGAACTAATAAAAATAGACAGGAAAACAAGAAAAATAATAAGATACAAAAACACAAAATCTGACATAGAATGGTTATATATACAACGTATCGAAGGTATACAGCCTTATACAGCTAGAAAACTATTACAAAATAACCATCATAGGACTACAAAAATAAAAGTTTGGAAAAAAGGAAAACTAATACAAATAACCACAAAACACAAACAAAACAAAAAACTGTTTTCAGTCTTTAAGGAAGCTGACAAATATGAACAAAAAGTCATACTACCTAACGACTAAGAAGAAGAAGAAGAAGAAGAAGAAGAAGAAGAGAAGAAGAAGAAGAAGAAGAAGAAGAAGAAGAGAAGAAGAAGAAGAAGAAGAAGAAGAAGAAGAAGAAGAAGAAGAAGAAGAAGAAGAAGAAGAAGAAGAAGAAGAAGAAGAAGAAGAAGAAGAAGAAGAAGAAGAAGAAACAACAGTGTATTTTTTTCAACGAAATTTCATATTTATTTCTTTGGTAAATCCATATACTGTCTGTAGTAATGTTTCCAGCTGTTTATCATTTGTATCGTACAGCCACATATAAGAGGTTGTTGATTGTTTTGCCGTAACAGTTGTATCCGCATCCAGTTCTCTTTAGCATGTCAGATAAACGTGTCATGTGCCAAGCATACACTGGGAGCTATGCCAACACTATGGAATAACAACAGAAAAAAGATGGTATAAGCACACACCAGAAAAGGCCAGATATGCCTATACACCCAAATAGAGAAATTAAGGCCAATAGGCCAGATATAGTTGTCAGAGATCGTGGAGAAAAAACTGCTTTCTAATTGATGTATCAATAATAACACATGATTACGTTTCTCTAAAAGAAATGGAGAAACTTTCAAAATACAAAGGCCTGCAAATAGAGGTAACTCGAATGTGGAGTTTAAAAACAGAAACGATTCGTATCATAGTGGGCGCATTAGGTATGATAAAAAAATATTCAGACAAATACATAACAAAAACACCAGGACTAACAAATATCTATAACATACATAAAATAGCACTACCAGGCACTGCACACATCCTACGTATAACGCTTTCAATTCAGTAACCATAAGAGCATCACAGCAAGCCGCAGCACATGCCCAAGGTACAGGAGGCTGCGCTCGGTAGTGCAGTAAAAGCAAGTGATGAAAATAAAACTACTAAATAAACCCTTTCTATTGGAGGCACAAGGCCTCAAATTTACGGGGAGGAGGACAGTCGATTGCATCGACCCCCAGTGTTTCACTGGTACTTAATTTATCGACCCCGAAAGGATGAAAAGCAAAGTTGGCCTCGGATTAATTTGAACTCAGAGCGTAGCGGCAGACGAAATAAGCATTTCGCCCGGCGCGCTTAACGATTCTATAATAATAATAATAATAATAATAATAATAATATAATAATAATAATAATAATATAATAATTCTTTACTGGCCTCCAGGGTCGAACACAATGCATAATAGAGGGTGATACACAGACGAGAGACAGTGTTGTTAAACATATAATTAGCAAACAAGCACAACGATTAACAAAGCGATGAAATAAATAATATGCTTCCTTAACAGGGATAGTTCCACCGTAAGGCGACTAAAGAGACCTCACACACTTTGGATCCCTTAACACCAACTGCTCCTCAGGAAGGCAGCCTCTCTTCTCCCTTCCATCCGGCCTACAGGCAAACAGTTAGAGTAGGCCCATTCACGCGGACCATTCTTGCCCCATTCACTCATCTTTCAACGAACTAACTGGGTGACAGTACCTCCCACTCCAACCTCACTTTCCTTTTTAGGTAGAACCTGAAAAAGTCAATGAGGCCTTTCAATCGCGTCCACCGCAGAACCTCTTTTGCCATAGCCAGACAGAGAAAAATTGCCCTCTCTTCCCGGCCAAAGGAAGGAGGCGGGGTGATCTTCACAATGGACTCGGACGATAGCCGGATCCGTCCAACACGTGACAATAACTGTTCGACAAAGCTCCACAAGTCAGCAATGCGGGAACACTGTATGAGAGCATGCAGAACGATTTCATCGCTCCATGTCCATCTCGGACAACCCCGACTGACTGCACACCCGTGCCTGCAGAGCTTATCTCGAATCGGCAGCACCCCCGGTAGCATTGCCAGGCTAGGGATTTCTGGAAGTTATCTATAGTTCTCGGGCCAAAAGTCTCCGGAAGAGACCAGCCATTTGATCCCCTAGATGCCCAGGACCTTTCCGAGTACTTCATCTCTTGCCAACTACTAATCCCCTAGAGAACTCCAAGATGGAGCTTCCAACGACCGCATTACCCGACTGGTCGAAGGCTGTGAACGCTTGGAGACACTCGAGGTGCGAAGCGTCCTGCCTCGGTCTACGCCTGATCCAGGATTGTAGCTCCGTCAAGGAGACAAGCTATGGAAAAGCGCGTTCACCAAACAGCGACCACACTTGCTCACGGTTAAGGTATTGCTGGAGATGGCACGGACTCAGCGCATGTCTGCACATCCTTAGCCACGGCATGCAACGGGTGCTGACAGCAAATGCATCGTCTGACAATTTAACAGGTTCTTCCGTCCAGCGCCTCACAATGCTGTCAGTTGGCATGGATCTGTCTCTCCAGGTGCCGAGCTGCAGGCCCACTGGCTTCTGGTTGGTCATTGTCCCTGTCACCGCTTCGTATTCCGTTAGAGTAGTGCCGACCATCTCGATTTCCGGGATGTCCCACACTATCACGGTGACGTCGTCTGCATACACTGACGCGAACCTTCCGCATCCCAGTTCACGCGGGATGCTCCTCGAAACCTCCAGCTCCTGCAGTAATGGCTTGAGTGCCAGTACATAGAGAAGGAGTGAAAGTGGGCACCTTGACGTACCGAACGTGTGATACTAAATGATTCCGAAAGGTTGTCATTTCCTTTGACCACCGAACATTGCACATTGTACATTGCAGCGATCCAGCCTCTAAAAATGGGACCAAAACCAGTCGCCTTGGAGACAGCCTCCAAGTACCTTATCAAAAGCTTTTGATTGATCCAAATGGATCAGCGACCCACCCCTGCCAGGTTCTTTACCAACCCTCTCTATGATGTATTGCGTGAGGTGGAGGCTGTCATGTATAATTTTCCTGGAGATAGCGCAAGTCTGCGCTTCACCATCCAATCCCGGATACCATCCAATCCCGGAGACCATCCAATCCCGCACACCAGCCAATTCCGGAGACCTCTCCTCCTGCAACAGCTGTTATAGGCACTTCGCACAACATGCTACGGCATACAGGCCACCTGGGTCCACGGATGACCTTCGTTCCCTCCTGCTTCAAAGCACGCACCCTAGCTCTCACAATGCACCCTTCATGCTTGATGTTGAAGAATTGGTTAAGAACTAATTTCGCTGCCAGTACGTTAGAGCCTCTTCTAATTTCCTAACTAGGTCTTCCTCTACTCTAGTCTTCTCTATCGTTAGTTTTCTGCTAAATTCTACAGCTTCTAATCTAATAATCCATTTTAGGACCCCCCATACCACCATCGGTTGTTGACGATTGCACCTGTTAACTTTCTATGAACTAACTTGCTAAGCCGGTCTCTGTAAGCTTGACGCGCCGGGAAGGATGCGTTCAGCTTCCAGTATCCGGGTCTCTGTTTATGAAGACTATCTAGGTCAACCGTACAGATCACAAATTTGTGGTCTGTGTAGGTGACGAATTCAAATTGTGAACAGCCCATGCTATTCCTGCCTGCTGGCCTACAAAATACCCTATCTAGATCAGATCTGTATGACCTGACACTGTTTGCCCACGTCCACACTGGAGTGTTCAAGAAATCTAGTCTGAACCTGTCCGGCAGCTAGAAACGACTAAGCAGGTTTGCGAGGCTTGGGCACCTCTCCTATCCGCTAACCCCACCCAATCTACATGTGCATCCAAAATGGCGTTCCAATAGCCCACTAACACTAAAGAGTGAGACGTCTCTAGAAAGGAGGCCTCCAGGCGTCTGAAGAACTCTGGCTGACCCACTCCAGTCGGTGCGTACACTGCGATCAGTCTAAAAACACTGCCTTCGTTATCGTTCACGTCCAGGACCACCGGGTCCAGAAAGACCGACCGAGATCCAGGCTTTTTCTGAACAACACTGCTACCCCACTCCCCATTCCCGGTCGACTAAAAGATGCGAAAATCTCAAAGTCATCGAAAATGGGAGCCAAGGCCCGTGTGTCCGTGATCTTGGTCTCACTGACGGCTATTAAATCCAGACTTAGCCACCTGAGATCGTTGCGCAAGCGTCCCTGCTTCCACGATGCCCCCAGGCCACGTACATTTATACGACCTACTTTAAGAACTTCCATGCTCATCAGGAAGTAGGGGAAAGAAAAAGGTAATGTCACTTGCTCTCCTGGAGCAGTTTGTGGTCGAGTGGTTCTCCATTTCTTTTTTGTTAGGTTCCTCTGGGAACTCCCTTAAAAGCCATCTGCTAGCCGTTACACTGGGAGATCCAATGTCATACGGGTAGCTTAATGCTCGCATAAATATCTAATGTTATTCGCACCATCATTAGGCTTTCCGGTACTCTAAAAGTGGTGGGGCTGCAGATTAACCCCTCTGTTTCAATCTTTTCGTTTTGTGCTATGAGAGCCATCAGCTTTTCATTGGCTCTCCTCACTAGCACGAAATTCTGCTGCTGCGCGGATGGTTGTTGTTGCAGTGATATTTTTCTTTTTGCGTTTTTGATTCTGCTGTGAGTGTTTGTGATGGTGTTGGTGATTGTGGTGCTTGTAATGTTGATGATGTCCTCAATGTGTCTGTGTTTGCCGTTTCTTACATTTCTCCCTTTTTTCTGTATCTCTTTCTTGCCTTTCTTTTTTCCTTTTGGGCTTCCTCATCATCATCACTTGGATGCGTGGAGGAGTCTGCTTTGTATGTTTACTTCTGGTGTTGTTTGTTATGGTTCTCTTGTAGCTGTTGTTGTTGCTTCAGCTACTGTAGCTTCCGCCACCGCTGCTGGTGCTACTCCCACTGCCACCTTTACTGTAACAGTTTCTGTTTCTATTGTTGTTGCCTTTCTGTTGCTGTCCTTGTTGTTTTTGTCGACTCATGAGTTGTGTTTTTTTCGTTTGGACATTTCTTTCTGCTCTTCTGTTCTGGTTCTGTGGGTAGAAAAAATCGTAAGTGGCCCGTTGAACCACAATCATGGCACCTCGGCCTTCTGCCCTCCACGTTCACCCTTAGTTTTACTCCATTCGAGAGGGAAATCAGGTCTAAGACTTTCTCTAACTACTCTGGCTTCACGTGGAGAATCTCCAAGGTAGTCCCAACCCAATTCTCTCTCCTCGATCTTTTAACATCCAAGAGATTCTCTCGCCCGTCCGTACAAATACAGGCGTGAATCCACCATTAATCCAAGCTTGGTGGAGCACTAGGTACCGTAATACGTACCACCCGTCTTACCATGTACGTTGGGAAGAGGGCGATTTCCTCGGTGCGACGCGTGGTCACCGAGCTCTGTGTCGCCTGCTCCACAGTCTCAAAATGGACTTCTACTCCGCCGTGCTGCCTCGCTCTCGCAATTTGGTGAATATCCTGCCATATGTCTTTCAAAGCTTTTCCCACCTAGTCGCGTTTAAGCATTTTCGAGTTTCCTTGTCTTTGTGTTCGCGCATCTGTAAACAACTGCCAGTTTGGCTGTTGTTTGAAGCACGTCGCTTAGAAGTATCAATTCTGCCCGCCATCCATTCATTTTCATATATTTTGCTGCCTTGTTTACTTTTTCTATTTTTTCTCCAATTAGATGTTAACCAATTCCTTAAGTGCCGTAATGTTTGCAAACGTCTCTTTCCCGCCGGTAACTCCATTTTTGTTAGACTCTTCACTGCAGTTGCTCTCAGTGTTGTCCTTCATGCTACTCCAATTTGCATGTAGCGATGAAGACTTTATTCCTTCTTTCCTCTCGCTTTCTTTCTGCTTTGCATCTTCTTTCTTCTTTTCTTGCGTCTTCTTCCTTCTTTTCCTCCTGCCGTCTACTGCCAATCATGCTGGGGAAGACGGAGAAGTCCTCGTGCAAATTGTCGTATCACCTTCCTTCCTCGCTCCCGCTTTTCGTGACCATCTTCAATGTTTACTTTCTCCGAAGCAAATTTTCTAAGAAATTTGATAACAAAAAGGTTCGTATCACCTCCAAAATGAGGCTTTGGTTAACAAAGTCAGCCCATCAGACGGGCAGCTGGCTTGCAAAATGATTTAAACAAAATACAGTATAAACCTCTTGAACAGGTGAATTAGTCATAAACTAACAGCGCTCCAAAAACACACCTCCTGCTGTGGCGACAACAACAATAATAATAATAGTAATAATAATAATAATAATAATAATAATAATAATAATAATACCAATAATAATAACAATAATATTAACAATAACAATAATAATAACAATAACAATAACAATAATAATAATAATAATAATAATAATACCAATAATAATAACAATACCAATAATAATAACAATAACAATAATAATAACAATAACAATAATAATAATAATAGTAATAATAATAATAATACCAATAATAATAACAATAACAATAATAACAATAACAATAATAATAACAATAACAATAATAATAATAATAATAATAATACCAATAATAATAACAATAACAATAATCATAACAATAACAATAATAATAATGATAATAATAATAATAATAATAATAATACCAATAATAATAACAATAACAATAATAACAACAATAACAATAATAATAACAATAACAATAATAATAATAATAATAATACCAATAATAATACCAATAATAATAACAATAACAATAATAATAATGATAATAATAATAATAATAATAATAATACCAATAATAATAACAATAACAATAATAACAACAATAACAATAATAATAACAATAACAATAATAATAATAATAATAATACCAATAATAATAACAATAACAATAATAATAACAATAACAATAATAATAATAATAATAATACCAATAATAATAACAATAACAATAATAATAACAGAGGGATTTTTAATTGCAGCACAAGACCAAAGCCCCCCCCCCCACCAGAAATTACCAAAAACATGTAATGAAAAGAAATATTACAAGTAACTGCAGAATATGTGGAGATGGACAAGAAACAATAAATCATATTATCTCTAGCTGCCCAGTCCTGGCTAAGAAGGAATATATTCACAGACATGACAGAGTTGGAACCTACATACATTGGAAGCTATGGCAACATTATGGAATAACAACAGAAAAAAGATGGTTGGCAAGCTGGAATGTCAGGACCATGTGTCCTGGAATATCTGATGATCTTCTCATGATTGAAGACACAAGGAAAACGGCCATCATTGACCGTGAACTAAAGAGGCTCAACATAGATATTGCTGGGCTGCAGGAGACAAGACTTCCCTCAAACGGCAAACTCAAAGAGCAGGATTTCACCTTCTTTTGGCAGGGAAGAGATCCAGAAGAACCTTGTCAACATGGCGTTGGCTTTGCAGTGAGAAACTCACTACTCTCCTCAATAGAACCACCATCGGGAGGCACTGAGCGTATCCTCTCACTGCGCCTCTCGACTTCTTCTGGCTCAGCATCTATGCTCCCACTCTCTACAGCTCAGAGGAGACCAAGGACCAGTTCTACAAAGATCTCAACTGTGTCATAGAAAATATACCAAGGACTGAAAATATCTACCTTCTAGGGGATTTTAACGCTCGCGTGGGATCTGACCATGATTCGTGGCCCATTTGTGTTGGACACTTTGGTATTGGCAACATGAATGACAATGGTCAGAGACTACTCGAATTCTGCACATACCACAACCTGTGCATCACAAACACATTCTTTACCAACAAGCCATCCCACAAGGCATCCTGGAGACATCCAAGATCTCACCACTGGCATCAGATGGATCTCATCATTACACGGAGATCCTTTCTGAATTCTACTCTATTGACCCGCAGTTACCACAGCTCGGATTGTGACACAGACCACTCACTAATTAGAAGTAGGGTGAGGATACTGCCTAAAAAAAGTCCATCGCTCCAAGAAAGTGAGCCGACCACGCATCAACACCGCCAGAACCTCGGACCCTACACTGCGAAAATGTTTTGCTGCTTCTATCAAGGTTGCCCTCAGTAGTTGCCCAACCTCCTCTGCTGAAAGTAGGTGGGACTATATCAGGGAAGCCTTGTATACGACATCAATGGATACTTTCGGCATGAGAGAAAGGCAAAACCCAGATTGGTTCAATGCTGGGCTCTCAGAGCTGGAGCCAGTTATCGAAGCAAAGCGTGCAGCTCTGATGCAATACAAGAGTGACTCTTCTACAAAGTCACTCGAAGAACTCAGAAAGGCACGAAATAAAACCCAACTGACAGCCAGACGCTGTGCAAATAGGTATTGGCAGGAAATCTGTCAGAGTATCCAGTCAGCTGCTGACAGGGGCGACACCCGTGGGATGTATGCCGGTTTGAAGAAGGCCCTCAGTCCATCCGCAACCAAGTCAGCCCCTCTGAAATCAACTACTGGAGATCTCATCAGGGATCAAGGCAAGCAAATGGATAGATGGGTGGAGCACTACCAGGATCTCTATTCACGGGAGACTACAGTGGCCGAGGCTGCAGTCGAGAGTGTCAAGATATTGCCAGTCATGTGCGAACTTGACAGTCCGCCATCTATAGCAGAGCTCACCAAGGCTGTTGACTCCCTAGCAAGAAATAAGGCTCCGGGAAAAGACGGCATCCCCTCAGAGATCATCAAAGCCGGCAAAAACACCATCCTGCTTCGGCACCTTCATGATCTTCTGTGTCAGTGCTGGGAAGAGGGTACAGTCCCTCAGGATATGCGGGATGCTTACATCATTACACTTTACAAAAACAAAGGTGACCGTGGTGATTGTAACAATTACCGTGGTATATCTAAGCACTGTTGGAAAGACCTTTGCCCGCGTTATCCTGGCCAGGCTACAACTAATTGCTTCTCGAATCTATCCGGAATCGCAGTGTGGCTTTAGAAGAAGCAGATCAACTATCGATATGATATTCTCCATACGCGAACTTCAGGAGAAGTCCAGAGAGCAGAAAATGCCATTATATATGGCCTTCATTGATTTAACAAAGGCTTTTGACTCGGTAAGCAGAACAGGCCTCTTCATCCTGCTCCAAAAAATCGGATGTCCACCAAAGCTGCTGAGGATCATCAAGTCTTTCCATAATGACATGCAAGGCACCATACAGCACAACGGTTCAACATCAGCCGCCTTCCAAATAAAAAACGGGGTAAAGCAAGGTTGTGTCCTCGCTCCTACATTGTTTGGCATCTTCTTCTCGCTCTTACTTTCACATGCCTTTCAGACTTCAGATGATGGAGTGTTTCTGCACAGTAGAATCTCTCGCGCCTGCGTGCCAAGACCAAAATCAGAAACGTCCTGATCAAGGAGATGTTATTTGCTGATGATGCCGCTCTGGTAACACGCACAGAAGAAGCCCTCCAAAGGCTCATTAACTGTTTTAAGCAAGCATGTAACGACTTTGGCTTAGCTATCAGCCTTAAGAAGACCAACATCATGGGCCAGGCTACATCGGACATCCCAAACATATATATTGGAGACCACAGATTACAAGAGGTGGAGAAGTTTACCTATCTGGGCTCTACCGTCACCTACAACCTATCCCTTGATGCTGAGCTCAATATACGCATTGGCAAGGCAGCTGCTGCGATGGCCCAACTCTCCAAACGGGCTTGGGACAACAATAAGCTGACCAAGACCACGAAAATGAAGATCTACCAGGCATGTGTACTCAGCACTCTACTGTATGGAAGTGAGACCTGGACGCTATACACACGCCAAGAGCGTCCCTAAACATCTTTCACCTGCGCTGCCTCCGAAAAATCCTCCGCATCAAATGGCAGAATCATATCCCCAACAAAGATGTCCTCAGGCAAGCAGGAATACCAAGCATTTTGCACTCCTCACACAAAGACGTATGAGATGGCTTGGGCATGTTAGCCGTATGAAAGATGGCAGAATCCCCAGGACATACTCTACGGAGAGCTTGCTAGGGGTACTAGGTCTGTGGGGAGACCGATCTTACGTTACAAGGATGTTTGCAAAAGGACATGAAGGCCTGCAACATCAATATTAGCGGTTGGGAGGCGTTTGCCGGCAACCGTGGAGAATGGCGACGTACCGTAAAAGAGGGAATACAAAGGAGTGACAGAGAGAGAGAGGAGAAATGGAAAGAAAAGAAGAGACGTCAACAAAGACTATGGCACTACAACCAGCCAGAACAGTCTTCGCTACATTTGCGGTACCTGCCAGAGGGAGTGTTTGTCCAGGATAGGACTACACAGCCACAGCAGGAAATGTATCAGGACATGAAATATAAAAGCCGGACTAGACAACTTTATGCGCAACTCCATTGTCTCCCGAGACAGAAAGGATGCCAACCAACCAATAATAATAATAATAATGAGAAGAAGAAGAAGAAGAAGAAGAAGAAGAAGAAGAAGAAGAAGGAGGAGGAGAGGTAAAGAAGAAGAAGAAGAAGAAGAAGAAGAAGAAGAAGAAGAAAAAGAAAAAGAAAGAAGAAGAAGAAGAAGAAGAAGAAGAAGAAGAAGAAGAAGAAGAAGAAGAAGAAGAAGCAGAAGCAGAAGAAGAAGAAGAAGAAGAAGAAGAAGAAGAAGAAGAAGAAGAAGAAGAAGAAGAAGAATCTCAAGGATGTTGAGACTGATGCATATACATATCTGGGTATTTTGGAGTATGACAAATTCAAATGATATAAAGGAAAGTTTAGACAAGAATATCTCAGAAAAACCAAATTAGTTATGGAAAGTAGACTCAATGGAAAGAAAAGAATAGAGCAATAATTACACGAGCTGTTTTCTAAAAAAAATACAGTGCGGCTGTTTTTAGGTGAACAAAGAACGAGCTTGAGGAAATGGATAGAAAAACCAGGATATTGATGACAATGAACAAGGAACTGCACCCTAAAAGAGCTATCAACAGGTTGCTGTCCGCTCTCAGAGAATTAGCCAGAACAAGTAAGAACCAGAGTTCTGAGAAGTAAAATAATAATAATAATTTCTTTATTAACCACAAGGGTTTACATTAAGAAAAAACACTGTGAACAGCACAGGACAAAACAAAGAATGTGTGTGTGTGTGCGTGGGTGTGTGTTGTTGTGAGGGTTTTGTGTAGAGACAAGACTAACAAAATTAAAAAAGAAGAAAAGGAAGAAGAGAAATCAAAAATGTGTAATGCTTAATAGGAATTCAGTTGACAGCCGGATCAATTCCACATGCGACAGCAGGTGTTCGACATTAACCCACAGGTCAGCAATACTCTGGCACTGGACGAGGATCGTCTCGTCGTTCTGCGTGTATCTCGGATATGATCGGCTGACGGCAAAATTTATCTCAAACAAGCAAAGCTTCCCGGTGACACTGCCAGGCCAGAGATTTTTGGAAATTATCCATCGGTGCCGGCCCGAAAGCTCTCCCGAAAAGCGCGACTAGCTGATCTTATTTGGCGTCCAAGGTCTCTACAAAAAACGTTGCCGCACTTTTCCACTTCTAATCCTCTATAAAAGGCTAAAGTGAACGTTTCACCTATCGCAGTGTCCGATTGGCCAAGGGATGTGAGCACTTGAACACATTCCAATTTCCAAATGCTCCTTCTCGGTCTCTGTCTTACCTAGGACTGCAGCTCCGTGAAAGAAACTAGCTGCGGAAATATGTGTTTGGCAAATGCCGACAACACCTGTTCATCGTCAATGAAACACTGGAAATATCGTAGCCTCAGCGCACGTCTGCGCATCATCAGCCACGGTATGGGAAGGCCACCATGCAGTGAGTACTGACAGCAGATAGACCGCTTCACCATTGGGACGCGTCCCTCCACAAGAAGCGGAAGGCTATACGCTCCAGCGTAATCAGACGGTGTCCAGGACAAACCAAGGCGGTCAAACGATAGTAAATGACGGACGCGACATACGCGTTAGCCACTTCTGCCCGACCTTTCTGGGATAGCTTTTTCTCGGCCCATTTCTGGGAGAGAGTAGTCACCCTGCTCGTTACCTTGTCCCAGTTTTTGTCGATCAGGAGGTCAGGACCGAACCAGACCTCGAGCAGTTTAGCCGGTCTGTCCATCCAGCGCCCACTGAGTTTTCCTGGTTAATCGTCGCTCCTGAAACCGCCTCATTTTGAGAGCGGTGCCGATCATTTCTATGTGCTTATGGTCCGACATCATTACGGTGACGTCGTCGACATATGCCGACTCACATCTTCCACATAGGATACCTCTCACGCAGGATACCTCTCAACGCTTCCTGCTTTTGCAGTAGTGGCTCGAGATTCAGAACGTACAAGAAAAACGAGAAGGGGACACCTTGCCTAGCCAAGCGCATGATGTTGAACGGTTCTGAGAGGTGACCGTTCACTCTGACCACTGAACAGATGTCGCTGTGCATTGCTACGATGTAACCCCTGAATACAGGCCCGAAACCAGCTGCCTTGAGGACCACCTCCAGATATAAATGGTTAACCATATCGAAAGCTATAGAGTGATCTAAATTGGTCAGGGCCCCACTCGTGCCAAGCTTTTTAGCCACTTTCTCAATGATGTATCTATGAGGTCGAGGTTGTCGTTGATGGATCTTTTCGGGAGGGCACATGTCTCTTGGGAACTCACCCATTCTGTTGCCTGTTGCAATAAACGTTTGCAAAAAGGTCGCTGAGCAAGTCTGGTATGTAAGAGTCAAGCTCGTAGCGCAGACCATCCAAACCAGGTGATTTATCCTTTGTGCAGCTAGCCTTTGCTTTCCATATTTCAAAGGTTGTTATCGGCATTTCGCAGCACTCCGCCTGCGTTGCCGAGAGCCACGGCAGCCAGTAGAGGTTGGACATGAAATCTATCCTGCGACCCAGATCACTGCTGTCCTGAACAGTTGAGCGAAGCGCTGCTGAAATAACGCAGACATCTGTCTCGGATCAGTTATCATTTGCCCTTCGTATACATACATACATACATACATACATACATACATACATACATACATACATACATACATACATACATATACATGTCTCTAACGGTCTCAGTAGAGGCAAGGCAGAATTCTCCTATATTCACCGACCGCACACATCTCTGCCTGTAAATATTCAGTGAAGCTCTACATAGCGCTGTAAACTTACCGGCTGCTATTTCTAGCATCGTGTATACCTGCTTTATATATACATATACATATATATGTATATATTTATAAATGAGGGTGAAAAATTGATATTAATTTAATAATACCATTAATTTAACACCGAGTGGCTTAGCACAAAAAGCTATGGAGAAAATACAAATTTATACATAAATTATATATGTGTGTGTGTGTGTGTGTGTGTGTGTGTGTGTGTGTGTGCGTGCGTGTGTGTGTGTGTGGCGTGTGTGTATGTGTGTGATTTATTGTTAATTTTGCTAAAATCATTTTATTAGTTTATGTCACAATTTTGGCCATTATCTATGCAAACGTTCTTGAGTCACACTTTCTGTTTAGAGCTGAGGACATTAAACAAATGGGCCATATCTGCAGGAATATGAAGGATTTGAACAACATAGTTATTTCTCAAGCACCTCACCAAAAGTTTTACTTCACCATAGAGTGGAAATGAGTTCAAAATGATTGACTCTCTCCATTATTTGCATATTACTCAATATAGCAAATAATTCCCATTTCACATATCGGGAGAAAGCTCTATCCTCTACTAAACGTTGTATTAGATGCTAACTATGAGGGGATCAAACAAATCTGGTATGCTTGAGGCCAATATATTAACCAGACTGCAAATGCAGTAGGTTACGTGTCACGCACTCAAACAGTATCTTATATGCTGTTATGAACTTTTGGGACGACTCGAATTTTCTCCGCCGAATCGTCACGACAAGTTTCAAAGACTAATCTCAGTAGTTCTCTTTTGTGAAACAGCACAGCAATAATCTTGCTATTGTTTCTTTTTTTGTAAGTGGTTTCATTTCCACTCATAGTTACACTTGATGCTCGGTTTATTTTCTCTGAGTACATATCATATATCAAAGAACCGTAGAAAGCGAAGCCTTGTAAAAAAAAGTAAATAAAATTGTTGCATTTCTTGTCAGTAAAATGATATTTAAACTACTTGACGTAATCGTTATAGACAGATTTTTGTTTATATTTATTTAACATTTGAAGGAATTTGTTATGAAAAGAATTCAAAGTTTTACAAACATGGGAAAATTGAAATAAAGATTAGAAATATGACAGAAAGTCTAAACAAAGGAAGACTAAGGCTTAATTCGATAGTCATGTGAGTGATTATCCAAAAGAGCATAGTTTAGCACACGGGATATGGAAAACTATGCAAATAATATTGAACAGCTTTTGTGTGTGGCTGGTCTTAGTTGAGTGAAACATTTCATAGCTTTCACTTAATTTTCTTTGTTTTGATTGAAAATTATGTACTGATTCTAATCGCAGCGAAATGAATTTTAAGGTGAGTATTAATTGTTTATCATCTGATTTCAACTTTACAGAGGGCCTGTGCAAGTCATGAGTACAGTGCTGCCATCTGGTTAATCTATAAAGCATGACAATTGGAATTTCTTTATCTGTCATTAAAATAGCACCGATACAATTAAATGGTACTACACAGCAGTTATTATTATTATTGTTATTACCATGGCAGCGACCTGGCAGAAACGTTAGCACGCCGGTCGAAATGCGTAGCCGTATTTCGTCTGCCGTTACGTTCTGAGTTCAAATTCCGCCGAGGTCGACTTTGCCTTTCATCCTTTCGGGGTCGATAAATTAAGTACCAGTTACGCACTGAGATCGATGTAATCGACTTAATCCGTTTGCCTGTCCTTGTTTGTCCCCTCTGTGTTTAGCCCCTTGTGGGTTGTAAAGAAATAGGTATTTCGCCCATCGCTACGTTGTGAGTTCAAATTCCGCTGAGGTCGACTTTGCTTTTCATCCTTTTGGGGTCGATAAATTAAGCACCAGTGAAACACTGGGGGGGGGGGGCAATGTAATCGGCTAGTTCCTTTCCACAAAATTTCAGGGCTTGTGCCTTTAGTAGAAAGGATTATTATTGTTATTAAGGCGGCGAGCTGGCAGAATCGTTAGCACGCCGGACAGAATGCTTAGCGGTATTTCGCCCATCACTACGTTCTGAATTCTGAATGCTGAAGTCAGTGTAATTGACTAATCCCCTCCCCATAAAAGTTGCCCTTGTGGCAAAATTTGAAACCATTATTATTGACAACTCCCCGCCTCATCAATAATAATAATAATTTTTATTGATAAGGCGGGTAATTGTCAGAATCGACGGACGAAATGCCGCAAGTCATTTTGCCCGGTGTGCTAACGATTCTGACAACTCCCCACCTTATCAATAAAAAATATTATTATCATTGATAAGGCGGGGAGTTGTCAGAATCATTAGTACGCTGGGCAAAATGATTTGCGGCATTTCGTCTGTCTTTATGTTCTGAGTTCAAATTCCGCTGAGATCGATTTTGCCTTTCATCCTTTCGGGATGCAGTAACAACACCAGCTGTAAGAACGACAGTAACAACAGCAGCAGCAACAGCAGAAGCAGCAACAATAGCTACAGCAGCAGAAACAACAACAGCGGTAACATCAACGGTAACAACAGCAACATCAACGGTAGCAGCAGCTTCCAGAACAAGAACATATCGAATAAATAATCTCGAACCAGAACCAACAAATCGTGCATTGTCAACGAAACCACCACTACCACTATCACAACCACACACAGAAAGTAATAATAGTAGCGTCAACGATGTTTTAAACACTACTAACAGCATTATAAACCCATCCAAAAATATTTCTTTGTTGAAAATCGGAAATATGTCTGATGTGGTACCAACAAAGAGCAAGCGTGAATATTTAAAAGAGGCAGTTAAGTATATAAACCGAATGAAACACTTCTAACAGGAAACAGAAAAGATTAAAAAATTCTTGTTAACGAAAAGACACAAGTTGGAGCGCTTATCTTAAGATCAAGCTGAGTTCTGCTTAAAGAACATATGATCTGAAATTTGGGCATATAAGTGTTATTTCAACTCGGAAACCCTATCAGAGAAGCGCTCCACTGTCCCACACACAAAAAAAAACTGGAATATTTCACATTAACATCTGGAACGAAAATCGAGCGGAGTAAAAATCCGAAACCTACTCCCAAAACTAGATTTCTGGTAGGTAGTGAAACGTGTGGTTTTAGAAAATCCCAGCGCACTTCTCGAAATAAAATGGTTTTGAAGACTAGTGGGTTGGGATGGGGTTGAAGATTTTGATTTAAGTGAAATCTGAGACAATCGATAAAATCCTCAACGAAATACAGATCTCAGGAGGGTAGCAACTGTAAGCGATTGTGAAAAATAGTTTTTCTGCCCCAACAACTACAACGAACAACAACTGCAAGGAGGCTTCAACTGCTTCGAACATCACAACTTGAACATTAGCAAAAACAGAAGCAGCAACAAAACAGCATGCAAGTTACTATTAATGATTGTAATACCTGCCACAGGACTGGAAACAGGAGTTACAGCAACAGCAGCAACAAAAAGAAGAAAACAAGCAATTGACACTACATTACCAACATATCAGCAATTGAAAGACCCCAAACAACAAACCAAATATATAATGAGTTCCAAAACATGCTCCTCCTCGATTGAGACCACCCAGGCAAGTTGTGTAGTGAAGGGGAGTGTGAGAAGCTTAAATAGTAAATTGTCACCAAAGCGAAGAAAAGAAAAGAAATAAAAACAAAAATTTGGCAACTATGAACAAATGGGGAATTGTCTTTAGGCAACACCAACATCCATCAGCAACTACACCAGTACTATCATCACCGTAACTGTCACCAACACTATCACTGAAGCCTCCGTTACAAGTACAACCTAATTCACGCACAACAATCCCAGATGAAAAATCCCAGCACGAACAATATACACAAGTAATAAAGAACTAATGAACCGCATACATGAAAGTACTAACACCACCCATACCAACTTCATAACATCAACTAAATATTACAATATTAAAAATAGCTTTTCATTGCACAGATATTACAAATACACACAACGCTCTAAATAAAAAAATATTAAAAAGACGTAGTTTGCCGAGTTAATCCACAGGGATAGGGTGATTCTCTCTATCTTCTCTCTTGTTGATTATGCCTGAGTTCAGAATAGACAGTATAAATGCACATGACTTGGGATCAGCTTGGAAGCCACATACTCAACGATTTCTGCTCACTAGATATAGATGTGGTGGTCGTCAGAAAGACTAGAGTTTCCGATCCACAAATTTCATGCTTGAGTCCAATCGGTTAGGCTTAGTAAGGTCGTAGTGATAGAAAAAATAGAATAGGAGACTTAGAACTTGGGAAAGGCATTGCATAAATTAGGAAAAATGTACTCGCGATGAGATTGAATTTTGACCTATACTTCAACGTGAAGCACAAAGGTTACATTGTCAGATCTAAGGCACGAGCTCTATGATACGAAGGAATGAAAGCCACTCAATGGGCCCAAGTGACAGTAGCGTGACGTGGCTATAAAGCCAAAATTCTTTCTTTGATGGACACTAACGAGTGAACGTTCTTCAGGATCAATTTTTCGGCTAGAGAGTGAGCTAGAATACCGGATGGATTTCTCTGCGTACTTCGATGAACCGCTGCAACTCACGGCAAGTCTAGCGGAGTGTTGCAAAACGCCGTAACCGCGGCTGAAATACGGGAATCGATAGTTGGCTGCGTGAAGGGTAAGTCGCCTGGTTTGGATGGTTTATCCTACGCGCTTAAATGCAAGACGCGTTTGGGGATCTCTTGGCAAATATGTATCACAACAGGCAGCAGAATGGAAGGATTCCAAGTCCTGTGAGTCGAGAAGCATTACTATGATCATTTTCGGTCCATATATCTGCTAGATCCAAACTCCAAAACTTGGGCCAAGGTATTAGCAAGGAATTTGTCGCTTGTCTGATTGGTGATGCACCATGACAAATAGGTCTACCACAGCAACCTCCACCTTGAGCGCAGGAGAGGAACCCGTCGTGGGTGGGGCACTGATCAATTTAGATCCTTCGGGAACCTGTTGATAGGGTAGGCCACCAAAACTTGACGTCTGTCCTAACTGCAGCCGGTTTCGGTCCGTGTTTTGCGTTTGGATCGCCTCAGTGTACAGTAAAATCTGTTCTATGGCTAGAGGGAATAGTCAACTATCGCAACCCTCCCGCATGATCCGTCATGGTTGTCCCTTGTCTCTTCTGTATGTACTAACTCTAGAGCTATAACTGCGTAAACTGGAGACATTGAGAAACAACCCGCGTGAGGTATGATGCAGAAGAGCCATTTCAACATAGGTAGAAGACGTTACCGTGATAGTGACGGATACCAAGCACATCAAGGTAATCGGCATTGCTCTAAGGGAATTAGAGGTGCTGATGAAAGCGAAAGTCATCCAAGAAAAGTCAATAGAGCTGCAACTGGGCATCTGGAGTGGCAGGTCCATGTCGTGGGACACTGAACAGAGGGACCGGTTAAATTACTCGGCATCTTGTTTCGGCTTCATCTTCATGCCGAGGTGACAAGTAGAATGGCCGATATCATCCAGAAATGGGCCGAGAGAAAGCCAACACTAAGAGGTCGAGCAGAGTTGGGGAACGCTTCCATCGCTTCCGTTATATATTACCACCTGAGTATCGTGCCTTACACCAGATCACGTCTCGCCGGCCCAGAGCACCTGTCGTTTAGTTT
>NC_043008.1:23927644-23990144 GCF_006345805.1 Octopus sinensis | reverse complement strand
TAGCAGCAAAAGGGAAACAGATACGAAGTTGCTCAGCAATTATATACAGATGGACGCAGGAACAATCAACACTACCACAACACCAACAACGCAAGAAAAAGAAACAAGAAAACAAAATTCAATGCTCTTTCTACGCCCTTATATAGGTATATCTCAGAGAAAAATAGTCTCCATCTGGCCACTCTTAGACACTGTACAAAATGTTTAGTTATGTTTCAATTATCTGTTAATTATAGAACTTAATACTTCTCACAGCAATCGGTAAAGCATTTAATATTTAAATTTAAACAAGGTCATATTTGAAGTTTATTATACAACAATATTTGAGTTTATTATACAATATTTGGAATTATCATCGAGTTTATTACGAAACGCCTAAATTAAACAACGTGATTATCCTCTGTTTCGTTTATTGTCCTCTGTATTCTTTGTTATTCTTAGAATTTATCAGTTTTTTAAGATTCTCTCCTCGGAGAATAAAAAAAAGACCTAATGAAATTTACATTAACCTCAATTATGCATAGTATTCGTGTCTAAATGTGGCCGTTTCGATGGAATACCAGCCTACTGGGCCAGCGGTATTAGTTCGTATCTCACCTCTGAGATATTTAGAATTGCTAAAAAGTCGTTTTCTTTTAGACAGTCCACTCAACTGTAAATATGTACCACGGTAAAGTATAACTAACCATTATAAGAAGCATGGGCAGTACCAACTGGCCCTTTGTTTCACTAACCGTTGCGTACAAGGATTTTTCACTGAGTTACAAAACAATGACGTTCCTAACTTCCTCGCGAGCATGAGACTAATATCAAGAATGTTTCATTTAATAAAGGTAACTCTAATTTCACGCTTGTTCAGTAGTTAAATATTAAATGATGATTTACATGAACAAAACAATATCGAATAAAACATATAGGTTCTGTATTTGAGCTCAGAACATAAAGAACCAACAGAAACGCCATTTAACCATTTAGTCCGATGAGCTAACGATTCTACCAGCTCACCACCTTGATGTAAATTTAATTATAGAAATGTAATAATATTGCTTATTAAAAAAATATAGTAAACCCGAACCTTCAACATATCTTATTAATTCCCGAAATATGTCTCAACAATGTATATTTCTGTTAGCATTTGATTCTTTAACTGCATGTTAAAAATTACTTTCTTGACTTGTACGATCTTCCGTTTTTAATTATTGTGGAAAGTCAAACTTTTATGGAATCTGTTTATAACTGTTTTTTGAAGCAGAAAATGTTAAATAAACATAAAACGCCTATATGAGATGGCATGCTGATCAAGAGTTTGTTCGGGCAATTAGCTTTGAAACAGAGTGATGTCTGCTTCTTGTAAATGTAATAAAGTTTGATTGTTTTATGTCGAATTTCCATACCAACAATAGATTTAGAGATGCAAGTTAGATGATCCTTAATCGCAATACGTTGAACCTAACGTAAATGAGCTGGTACTTAGAAACACGGTGGGTGATTAAAATCTGCTAACATCTATATGGTCGGTTCAATGTAGGTAGTTGCTTTATCCAATGTTAGCCCTGATTAAGATGGTTGTGATCAAGTGCATTCCACCCATGGCCATTATAATTTAAGGCATAGAGCATCAAAATATATATAAAAAATTCTGTATTCGATATATATGTTGCCTTTTAAAAACATTTCTGTGTAACTTTTAGAAAGCCAGCAACCACATATATGTTCTTGTGCTTGAGATAATTTGATAGGTATGTTCAGGAACCAGTTTGGCAATTTTTGAATATACTCATTATAAAATCAAATCCATAACTTCATTAAACAGTAAATGATAGTCTAATAGTTATATATAGGAGGATAAACTTACAAAGGAAATCTAAGGCAAAATTATTTAAGCAAGAAGAGTATGATGCGAATTTAGAGTAAACATAAGATATATTGAAGAGGACATTTTGTGGGGGTGCAGTGAAAATCACACAGAATAACAGAGGCTACTTCTTTGTTAGTTAATATGTCAGCTGTATGATTAGAATTGTAGAAAGTGTCTTTGGTAGAATTAAAGAAAACTATTGTTGGAATTATACGAAGGGGTCTAGATGATGAAATTTTATCATTATAAAATGTCATCAATACGCCCTTTAAAATGAGATTGATTGCATACTAATTATACTTTTTTTCCATATTTCTATGCAATAATTATAGATCTGTATACTTATAGGTTTATTCATTTTGTATTGTTTCGTTGTTTCTCAGTCTCAGAAGTATTCCTTTATTATTCTATCACAAATATATCAGAAATTGAAGAGAGTGTAAAAACGAAACTTTTGTTGGCAAAGCCAGCTCGATAATATCGATAATAAACAAATATAAAGAAAGCAATAAGACAAGTAAAATCCAACGTAGCAAAGCAATAAAAAGTAATAAAAATAAATTGTTAATGATATAAAAATTACCTTGAATTAAATTTGGAGTCAAACGTCGTATTATACTCTGGTAAAAAAGAAAAAAAAAAAGAAAATGGTCTTAAAATGATTTCTGTAACATTTTTCTTTGCATGGTAAATATTTTATTCTGCTTTGTTTAAATGTTAGCTTCCCGAATCAATATATCTATTTAAAGGAGGAAAAGAAAACTGGATTATATTGGAGGCTTTTCATTTGGAATTGTCTCGGATCAGACAATGGATTATTCCTGTTTTCCACATGATATTTTTTACACTGCATTGTTTGATATACAATAAATTTATTTCATGATCTAAATATACTTGAGTTATTTTTCAAACACTGACAAATAAATACAGTTTTATAGATAATATTTTTATAAGTATTAATTGAGAGTGAATTGTTAGTAAGAGAAACGTATTAAACGCTCTGCAGTGTTCAGTTTTATACTTTTACAATCTGAGCTCAAACTAGTGAATGTACCTTTATCCATTCGGAGTTGTTAAAATAATATCAGTAACATACTAGTTTTAATCGACTTTACTTTCATACAAAAATTAAACTTCATAAGTAACTGGCATTTCATACCAAACATACTTGAAACCAATTTCAGTTTCTGGTTGAAACTAACTTATACCATTCACACAACCTCACTTCCCTCGTACACAAAGAATCAATATCGATAAAACAACGGTGGTGTTACTTCGGCTGAATAGGCTAACAGGATACTATGTCGTTCAAATTCTTCCGAAGAACATTTATTGGTTAACGAAGAAAATAAATAAAAGGTAAAACCCAGTAGCGGTGGTCGCACTTTGTTGCGAATCTCTCTTTTTACTGTATGACGACCAATTTTAGATTATATAGATAGATAGATAGATAGATAGATAGATAGATAGATAGATAGATAGATAGATAGATAGATAGATAGATAGATAGATAGATAGATAGATAGATAGATAGATAGATAGATATGTATGTACACATATATATAGATAGTTGAAATTTAAAGAAAAAAACGAAGACAGGTGTATGAACAACAAGCAAGTGTATTAGTTTGACGCTCGGGAAAAATGAAAAACTCTTTTACATTTTGAGCCTACGCTCTTCGGCAGAAAGGAATAAGAGAAAATAAACAAATAAAAAATAAAAAGAATTGTAAATTTCAGCGGTCCAGCACGTATGTTTGTATGTGTATATGTATGTATGTATGTATGTATGTATGTATGTATGTATGTATGTATGTATGTATGCATGTATGTATGCATGCATGCATGCATACATTACTCTGTCGCAACATATCATCAGATGAGAGGCTGAATGCATATCAGCAGGTGGCTATGCGTGGTATGTTAGCAGAAAGATGACAGCAACATTCTTAATGCAGTCTATCGTAGAATAATAACCGGACCACTAACTCTCAGTTTGAAGGGTAAGCGCATGTAATCCCAGAACAGGAAATAGTAACTAAGTTCATGATACAAAAAATGGACATGGATTCAATAAAAGCCCCAAAATATGATAACTAATGTAGACTTTGGGCACTTAACACAGAAAACACTATCTGCATTATAAGAATTTGTCGAAAATGTCACCGTGTTATCTACCAATGAGATATAGTTTGTGGGCATGACACTGTACAATGTGCTACGTCGAAAGGATAATCCAGAGAAAACAGTGTCGTAGGGACCATAATCACTCATAATATGAAAGTTTACTGGTGCACTATCTCTGAAATCTTCAATAATAAACCAAATATTAATGATTTGGGACAGTGAAGAGCAGTGGAAATAAGTTGCTCAGTGGATGTCAGCATAAAGCTAAAGTTCCGCGAAAAAAGCACCTACGCTAAAGTATTGATAGATTTTCAGTTACTCCACTCGGATTACAAATTCAGATTATTACCCGTAACTGTTGGGTCACTAGAATATGCAACATTGCCTTAGCACCAATTTTGAGAAATCAGGGTTCTCAAAATCAGAAACGAGAAAGCTAATTAGAAGATTACCGATACAAACCATCAATAGAAATGGCAAAATATGTAAAACATAACAAAAGTTTTGCATATAAGTACATGTGCGCATGTCTAGACATGCAATGTACATAAAACTAAACATACAGATTTGCGCATAGACTGACTCCAAATACTTGCACTTACACACATCTATGCATAGCTACACTGCTGATGTTTCAATGAAGGTGTCTTGGAACTTTCTTCATTGACTATTGATCTAGAAATAAACTTAGCAACATACAATTATTTTTTCGTGAATCATTTTTTTCTCTTGAATTATATATATATATATATATATATATATATATATATATATATATATATATATATAATATATATATATATATATAATCAAATGAATAGTATCAGACGATGGACAATTGTCAGCTCATGAGCTGACAATTATCCAACGTCTATTATTATTCATTTGATTATAATACACCAAGGGGACTTACGACTTGTCGGACACCCTAGAGTATACCAACAACATACAATTCAATGTCACACGTACTTTGGACTAGCACCTAGGCGCTAAATACTTAAGGGTTTGGTTTTCTGTATACACAACCTGAATATCCTATTTGATACTTATTAATCATAGGCCGAAACCACAGGTTGTCTAACTCTACTTGGTGCATATCTTTTCAAGTACCTGATTCTATCTGAATCGTTATTTTATTATATATATATATATATATATATATTATATATATATATATGTGTGTGTGTGTGTGTGTGTGTGTGTGTGTGTGTGTGTGTGTGTGTGTGTGTGTGTGTGTGTGTGTGTGTGTGTGTGTGTGTTTGTGTGTGTGTGTGTGTGGTGTGTGTGTGTGTAGGGAAAGTTTGATGTCTCGAGCATAGCACTTTGCCGGAAAGAAATGGAAAGTTCAAAGACGGAAAAGAAATCGCTAACAGTGAATGTATGCAAGACAGCTTAACTTAAATCTATTCGCTGTTAAAGCTATGTATAAAATTACAGTGCTAAGAGTATTGAAAGTATATTATACGCATCGTTATTAATTAGGCAATTCCCACATAAATGGCAATTTTACTTTTAAAACAACTCCAAAGTAATCAAATGCTTGTTAACTTAGCTACTTCCGAACATGAACACTTGTTGGATATCAACAGAAAGTAAGAATTCCCAGTTCTGTGAATGGTGATATGGTAGTGTTGCTGAGAAAGGATCCGAATAAGGGGACCGAAACGAGAAATTTATGCCTATAACTCTGCAGAACGCAGATTACAAGATTTTTGCCAAAGTGTTAGCCAAGACGTTGGTACTTGCCGTTGATTAGCAGGTCAGAGACGCGTAGACATCTCAAAGGATCTGTCCACGAAAAGCACTACCTTGTGCGTTACATTTTAGAGAGTGTAGGTAAGAAGCTGGAATGAGCTGGACCCTGGTCAAATTGGATCAAACAAAAGCTTTTGATTGGGTCAACCTATTTCTTTACTAATCACAAGGGGTTAAACACAGAGAGGACAAACAAGGACAGACAAACGGATTAAGTCGATTTTATCGACCCCAGTGCGTAACTGGTACTTATTTAATCGACCCCGAAAGAATGAAAGGCAAAATCAACCTCGGCGGAATTTGAACTCAGAACGTAGCGGCAGACGAAATACCGCTAAGCATTTCGCCTGTCATGCTAACGTTTCTGCCAGCTCGTCGCCTTGATTGGGTCAGCCTCCAAGTATTGGAGGCGGCCTGTTTCCATCCTGTTTTCAGAGGTTGGATTGCTGCAACGTACAACGATATCTGTTCGGTGGCCAAAATAAATGGCTACCTATCGGAATCGTTTAGCATCTAATGTTGGGTCCGTCAAGTATGTCCGCTCTCATCCTTTCTGTACGTGTTGGCTCTAGAGCCATTGCACGGAAGTTAGGTGTTTTGAATGGCATGCCGAGTGAACTTGAACGCGGAAGGTTCGTATTAACTTATGCGGGCAACATCACTGTAATAGTGTCAAACATTTCGGAAATTGAGCTGATCGGCACATCGCTAAGGCAGTGCGAAGCTGTGACATAGAGGAGAAGTCGGTGAGCCTGCAGCTCGGTACTTAAAGAGGCAGGTCCCTGCTGATCGACGGTGTCGTATGGTGATGGACGGTTAAAATGCTTGGATAAGGACTGGGTGGAGGGAGGTGAGGAACAGAGTGAGAAATTTCACCTAGAAATGGCCAGAGACGAAGCTGTCTCCGAAGGGTCGGACGGAAATGACGAATGCATACATCGCTTCCGTCAGCTACTTCGCCTGACCGTCGTCCATTGCCCTCCTTCGTGTTTGATTAAGCTGGAGTACTCGCTTTTCCGCTTTCTGTGGAAGGGACATTTTTCGCTCCTCAGACGGCCCATCTACTGTCAGCAGTCGTTGATTAGAAGGCGTGTACTGAGCTTGCAACATTTCCAGTGCTTCCTTAACAGTGAGGTGTGGCACCCTTTATTAGACAGGATTTTACGCAGCTCAACTCATTGACAGAGTTGCAGTCCTGGATGCAGCATTTTCGGAAAAACTCTGAGCTTCGGGAGAGGTCGATTAGCTGGTCTGTTCCGAAGGATTTCGAGCCAGAAATCCCTAGTCTTGCAGTTTTACCGGGAGGCTCTACTGGTTCGAGACAAACTCTACAGGCACGGAAGTGCTGTCAGACAGACTAGACCGAGATGTATGGCAGAGGGCTGAAACCGTTGAGCATGCACTCGTCTAGTGTCCGGACATTGCTGACTTGTGGAAACTTGTTTAACAGATGTTGACGCTTGTAGGATGAATCCGGTTATCAGCCGAGTCCATCGCGAGGATTCCCCCTGCTGCTTGTGGTAGTGTGATGGACGAGGCTGAGAGGATTGAAAACAGATACTTTCATTTTCGACCAATCTCTCATCGACTTTTTCAAGTTTCATTTGAAAAGGAAAGTGAGGGTAGAGAGGGAAGTATTGCCTACACCAGTATTTCTATTGAAATGTGAGTGAATATGGCGAGGATGGCCCGTTTGAAAGGACCTTCTCTGAACATACGCTTGTAAGTCGGAGTAGTTGAGAAGGAGTGAGGTGTCTGCCTGAGATGGCCTTGACGGTCGGGGTGACCAGGATGTGTGGGGTTCTTTGATTGTGTCTGGGATGAACTCCTCTTTCCTTTAAAGGAATTCTGTCTGTTGTTATTGTTTCACTTTATGTAAGACACGAATGTTGTGCTAAACTTTTTCCTTGGTATTGTCCTTTTCGTTTTGGGTTCGACCCTTGTGGCCAATAAAAAAAATTATCATTATCATTATCATTTTTTACCCCCTTCTTACTTCAAATTTTCTTTCGCTTCTTGCCGAGTGTTTTCCGTACACCTAGGGCAGAGAAGTTCATTGTATGCATTCCCAGATTACACACGCAAATTTACAGGTAAAATATGTATTTAAAAAAATCAATAAACAAATAAATTCATGAATGGATGTTGTTTTCACAGCGATAATGCTCTTCTCAGTACACGAGTGTTCCAGTTAACACGATTTTTTGTACTTCTTGCAGGGATGGTAAACCTGGTGTCATTTTCAAATAGGCTTCAGTACCTTTGTTTTTATCATTCCTAGAGATAATACAATCACTGGTGCTGTAGTCGCCTTGAGATGCCACATTTTTCAATTTCTATTAGCAAGTCTTTATATTTACTGTTCTTGTCAAATTATTTCGCCGCTATATTGTGATCGCAAGGAATACTCATGTCAATTAATAAACACACCCTTTTTGTCTGATCTTTTATAATAATATCCCCACCAGACAGAGAACAATGGAGACACCCCACCAGACAACAGTGGTAAGTAGAGCTCTTCTCCATCCTAAATATTTATTTTCAGCATGGTCGCTCTCGGAATAGGTTGTATAAATGTCACGGGCCTGGGGTCACCTTGGAAACAAGGTCACCTTTTAAATGAGGTCCCTTAGTGTAGATGTAGCAGTTATTAGGGAAACCAAACTTTCCGACCCGCGGGACCTCATAACCCTTTTCGGTGGATACGAGACTTTTCTTTCTCCGTGTCGGCCGGGAGGAGACGGTAGTGGTACTGCGGTGCTTTTCAGGTAAGGTCTGGATTTGAAGATAAAGGCACTCTTCTTGGATCCAGAAGGCAAGTTGGTGGGCCAGGATGTGAACAGCAGTGACGGCGGTGACTTCAGACTGGTGGCTTCCTATGCTCTGACAGAACAGGGACAGGGTGGCCAGATTACTTCAAGCGTCTGGAGATTTTCCTGGGAACGTCTCGATCTTTAGTGTTAGTAGGGGATAGGAACTCTGCCTTAAATGGACGTTTCGATTGCGAGGGGCTATTTGATAAGAAGAGAGAGGTACAAAAGCCTCAAATATCTGCTCAGACGTTTTCAACTGTCTGACAGGTACCGACTAGATTACCCGAATGTGCCAATGTGGACTTGGACAAATCGCATGGTGTTATCTATATCGTATTTAGAGAGAGTTTTCTATAGGCCAACGGATAAGGATAGTATACATTGTCCACAATTTCACATAGTCAGCTACACAGGACACAAATTCGTAATCTGGACGGTCGACCTAGATAGGCTTCGTAAACAGGGTCCCGGTTATTGGAAGCTGAACACCGTGTTATCGGCGTATCAAGATTACAGAGACCGGATTAGCGTATTAGTTAAGAGGGCGTTGATGGAGGCAATCGTCAACAACTGGTAGTTTGTTCTGAAAAGGGCAATTAGAGTAGAATCCATTAGGTTTACTGAGACTTCAACGGTAGAAAGAAATAGAAAAGGGGGAGATTTAGTTAGAAAGTTAGATGAGGCATTTAGGAAAGGTATAGCAACCGACGTGTTGGCGGCGAGATTGGCACTCGACGAATTTTTTGACGCCAAACACGAAGGTTGCGTTGTCAGAGCAAACACCAAACACGAAGGTTACGTTCACTAAGCGGGGAGGGAACGAAAGCCACACGATGGGCCCCAGTGGCAGGGGCAAAACGTGGAAACAAAGCCACAATTCGGGGAGATCTTTGAACCGAAGCAGATGTGTACGGCCTTTCAGAAGCTCGATTGTTCGGTCCGAGTGATAGGACGGATAACAGGGAAGACTTTGGTGTCTACCAAGGACGGCCTGCCGCGACTCTCGGTGAGCGAGGCAGAGCGCTGTGAAGGGCCGATAACAGCGGCGGAAATACAGGAGGCGATGAAGAGAGGCAGATCGCCGGGTTTGGATATCCTGCCCAACAAGCCTTATATTTCGATGCCAGACTTGCTTGCGGGCATCTTAGTAGACGTCTACCGCAACTGGCAACAAAATGGGAGAATTCCCACTTTTGTTTGTCGCGGCGTAGTGGTACTGCTGACAGAAGACCCAAACAAGGCAGACATTATAGAGAATTGCAGGCCCATCACCCTACTCGATGTAGAGTTGAAGATTTGGGCCAATGGTTAGCGCTTGTCGTGAACAAGCGGATTGGTGAAGCACAAACATGCTCCATCCCAACCAGGACTGTTCACGACAACCTCCACTTCATGCACTACATCACAGAGAGGGCGAATGACGAAGCTGGCATGGGTGGGGCTCTGATCAATTTAGATAAATCTAAAGCCTCCGATAGGGTCGACCATCAATACTTGGCAGCTGTTCTCATGGCAGCCGGGTTCGGTCCGGTTTTCTGCGTTTGGATCGCTGCTTTGTATAGCGGCAACTGCTTGATTGTTTGGATGAAGGGTCACCTATCAGAACCATTCAGCATATTGCGCTCGATCCGTGAAGGGTGCCCTATCTCCTTCCTTCTGTATGTACTGACTCTAAAGACAATGCTGCGGAAGTTGGAGGATCTAGGATGTCGGAGAAGCGTGTCTGCTTATGTCGACGATGTCACCATGATAGTGTTGAACTACAGCTACATAAACCTGATTGGCGACAAACTAAAAGAATATGAAGCGCTGACATTAGCAAGAAGTAACGCGGAAAAGTTAGTGGGTTTGCAACTCGGCAACTGGAGAGGCAAGCCCATGCCGTCCAACAATGTCGTGGGACGCTGGACAGACGGTCCATTTAAATTGCTCGGGTTCTGGTTCGGTGCGTACCACCAGGTGGAGAAAAACTGGGACGAGGTTGACGACAGGATGGCCAATCTCAACCAGAAATAGAAGTTGTCCCTCAAAGGCCAATCCGAGGTGGCGAAATCGTACATCGTATCCGTCATCTATTACCACCTGACCGTCGTCCCTTTCCACTTATGTTTGCTGAACAAGCTAGTTCGCATACTCTTCAGCTTTCTGTGGAAGAGTCGCGTTCCGCTGGTAAGGCTTTTCATCTGCTGTCAAGAGCCGCTGTATGAAGGCCTGGGTATGCTGTAGTTGCTACGGCATCTCCAGTTTCCATGACGGTGAGCAGGTGTGGTCGCCGTTTGTCAGTCTCGCTCTTCTACAGCTCCCCTCTTTGACTGAGATGAAAACCTGGATTAGGCATAGACCGAGGCCCATCAAGGGCGTTCTTCAACCCATCTCTACGTCTACCCAGATCTCAAACACGCACTTAAACATAGATACCCGCATAAATACAAACATACATCTGCCTATATATGGTTCCTCCACACCTCGAAGTGAAGTAGAAGGGGAACCCTATACGCCTAAAGAATATAAAAGAAAACGCAGGAAAAACACTTTGCCTCACACATCGGATGATGTAGAGAGCGCTCCCGAAGCATGCACGCGAATAGCACCAACTCCACAACTGTCAACACAACCAACGCTACTAAAACTAGCATTAGAAATACCATCATAAACACACATCACCCCGAAAATGAAAGCTTACAAAAGAAGTCAACAGCACAAACACCAAATTTTGTGCTCTTGAAGAGAGCCAACGAAGATAGAAATGAATAGATTGAGAGAGAGGGTGCGATATATGACAGAAGCACTCCTAAAGTCACGGAACGGATAGTGTTAGTGCGTTTACCGCTAACAACATATAAAATCATTAGGGCGATCGATTTTACCTTACGACGTGAAAACCCTACTAGTGAAAAGGTCAACAACAGACTTTTAAAGAGAACCCCAACTGGAGACAGACACACCCGGTGCCAACAACACCGGGCGAGCAAGTAAACCGCTCTTTTCCTTTCTCTTAAATCTTTCCAGCCAGCATAGCGATTATTGGAGTAGGTTGCATAAATGTTCGTGGTCGTCCTGGAAGCAAGATCGATTGCTCAGTGATCTCATGTTGCTACGCTTGAGTGTAATAGCCGCCAACAGGATTAGGGCTTCGAATATTCCCACGTTAATCCCCATTTTTGACGACTTTGAGACCTTCGCATCTCTGGCTCGACCTGGAATAGGAGGTGAGGTGGTAACACTGTTTAGAAAAGACCTGGATCTCGAAGTGCGGACGATCTTCCTGGACACGGATAGTATGTTAGTGGTTCTGAATGTGAGGAATAGACTAGTCTCTGTGCACGCCCCGACAGGAACGGGGCAGCCACATTTCTTCAGACGTTTGGAGATTTTCCTTTTACATGTCTAACTCTTTAGTCCAAGTGAGTGATTGAAACGCCATCTTCGACGCACACTTGGATAGGGTGGGATAGCCGATAGGAAAGGGAGGTGTAAAAACCTTACAAAGCTGCTCAGTTGCTTCCAATTGGCTGACAGGTACCGACTAGATTTTCCGAATACGCTAACGGGTAAACAGCATCGAATTTTCCAGACAAAGTATTTTGAAGGCCTGTAGGTTAAAGTAGCATAAGTTGTCCACAATTCACATTCCATCTTTGACGGGTCTTGACGGGCGTAGACTATTCAAATCCTACCTGATTTCTGCTGAATTTCAGCGGCATTTGAACTGTACGAAGCATGCAAGGTGTAGAAGACGCGTGAATTTCATCTACTAACTCGGCGCTATGCTGCATCTTTCGGCCAGCGATGTGGGATTCAAGGAGATGCTGATAACAGCCGAATATTCACCTGATGACTTGGGGCCAATAAAGAAATCGTTATTATTATTATTATTATTATTATTATTATTATTATTATTATTATTATTATTATTATTATTATTATTATTATTATTATTATTATTATTATTATTATTATTTTAAAAGGATTGACATAACTCCTCACAAGGGTAAATAGACAAGACGAACAGCGCGATGCGATTGCAATTGGTTAAACGATATTTCGACAGCTTGCCTGTCTTTTTGGAGTTCCAAATGAAAAGTGATACAACAGAAATTTTAAATTATAAAAGTTCAAATCCAAAGTTTGAACGAGGAGAACCAGCGTCCTCACGTTGATGGAATGAAATCATCACTCTTCAAGTTTCAAGTTGGCAAAAAGAAAAAGAAAGAAAAAGAGAGAGGAAAAAAAGAAAATGAAAAACAAGAATATTTAATCAAACAGTTTTCTGCAAATTCCCCTGTCATTTTATTCATCTCTTCAGAGTGTGATGTTAATAACTCCCAAACATATTTCTCCTCATACATTTTGAGGACTGAAAGTGTAGCAAATTTAGAATATTTTCTGATAATGTGTACTTTCAAGTCATTTTAAAAGTTGCAGCCATTTGATGTGATATGTTCGGCAAGTTCTGTCGTACTACTGTTATTGTGCCTGATGTTATATATGTACCAATTTAATCATTTGTTTAATTGTTCTATTGCACAACCAGCATAAATCAAGTTGTGTTTGGTGCATTCTGCTGCGCACACCAAATGGGTGTGCGCAGCAGAATTTCTACGTATCACTTTTCCTTTTGAACTCGACAAAGACAGGCAAGCTATCGTAATATCGTTCAAGCTATAGAATATCTATGGCAATTGCATCGCACTGTTCGTATTGTCTATTATTATTATTATATTATTATTATTATTATTATTATTATTATTATTACTCAAAGAATATATTCAAGAATAATACAACACTTCGCAAATATTTCCTTCCAGTAAAACCACCAATAGAAGAGAATATGACCAAAGTCTACGTGTGGTCCATCCCATGCAGCTGTGGAAGGTTATACAAAGCGAAACATGCCACCCCTTCAAAATAAGGGTAGAGGAACATCGCAAAGCTGTGACACGAGATATTGACAAATCGGGTACAGCTGATCTTGTATGGAAGAACGAAGACCACCTCCCTCTGTGGGATGAAGTTAAAATAATAGACAGAGAACATCACTGGAAAATACGAAAACTAAAAGAAGCAGCACATATGCTAGGATAAAACAACCTCCTAAGCAGACCGAGTGCTGATATGAATAGCATATGGAAACTGGTATTAAGGAAGGATAGGAAAATATTAAATTTATAAGCCCAAAAATTAACTCCGCAATTGTCCACGGGCATATGGCATATTGGTTAAGAGCGCGGGCTTCCGAGTTCGATTCCAAGCAGTGACCTGAATAATAATAATAACATTGAAAAATACCTTAGGAATAATGAGAACCCAGGTTCGAAATTTCCCCAAGACACCTGATGAAGGCTGGAGACTATATCAGCCGAAACGAGATGAGAACAAATATCCGTCAAATGTAAATAATGAATTATTATTCTGTGGAGGAAATGTAACAACTATTAAGTCTACGGCGGTGAGCTGACAGAATCGAAAGCGTGCAAGGCAAAATGCTTAGTGGTGTTTCGTCCGTCTTTTACGTTTTTGAGTTCAAATTCCGTCGTCATTAACCTTACCTATTATTTTTTCGGAGTCGATAAAAATGTACCAGTTAAACAGTAGGGCTCATTTAATTGATTGAGCTCCTCTCACAAACCTGCCTTGTGGCTAAATTTGAAACCATTATTATTATTATTATTATTATTATTATTATTATTATTATTATTATTATTATTATTATTATTTATTATTATTATTATTATTATTATTCAGTAGTTTTATTTTTATAGCGTACTTTCACTTCACTACCGAGCGCAGCTCTGTGTGCCTTAGATATGTGCTGTGATTTGTTGTGATGCTCTGATGGTTATTGTATGGAAAGTGTTCTGCGTAGGATGTGTGCAGTGCCTAGTAGTGCAAGTTTCTGCATGTTAAATGTGTTTGTAAGTCCTGGTGTTTTTGTTATGTATTTATCTGAATATTTTTTTATCATGCCTAATGCACCTACTATGATAGAAATTGTTTCTGTTTTCAGATTCCACATTCTGGTTACCTCCATTTCCACGTCTTTGTATTTTGAAAGTTTCTCCATTTCTTTTAGAGACACGTTGTCATCTGCCGGTATTGATACATCAATTAGAAAGCATTTTTTTTCTTCATGATCTCTGATTCTCTTCGTGAGTCTGTTGGCCTTAATTTCTCTATCTGTGTGTATCGGCATATCCCAAAGTATGGTTGCTTTTTTGTTTTCTGTGACCTTTTCTGGTGTGTGCCTATACCATCTTTTTTCTGTTGTTATCCCATAATGTTGGCATAGCTTCCAGTGTATGTAGGTTCCAACTCTGTCATGTCTGTGAATATATTCCTTCTTAGCCAGGACTGGGCAGCCAGAGATAGTATGATTTATTGTTTCTTGTCCATCTCCACATATTCTGCAGTTACTTCTTATATTTCTTTTCATTACATGTTTTTGGTAATTTCTGGTGGGGAGACTTTGGTCTTGTGCTGCAATTAAAAATCCCTCTGTCTCTGCTTTGTGTCCTGAGCTTCTCAACCATTGCTGGGATTTTTCTTTGTCTATTTCTTTTGCATTTAGTTTAGTCCAGTATTTACTGTGAAGGGGTTTTTCTTGCCATCGTTTTATCATGGTTCTTTGCTGTTCTAGTTTTAGTTTGGATTTCATTTGTTTTATAGCTTTTGTTGTTTCTTCTTCTTCTTCTTCTTCTTCTTCTTCTTCTTCTTCTTTCTTCTTCTTCTTCTTCTTCTTCTTCTTCTTCTTCTTCTTCTTCTTCTTCTTTATATTTGTTAGATGGTATGATTTCTTGTTTGTATTTGTCAGTTTCCTTAAATACTGAGAACAGTTTTTTGTTTTGCTCGTGTTTTGCCGCTATTTGTATCAGTTTTCCTTGCTTCTGAAGTAGATATTTCTGCAGTCCTATGGTGGTTATTTTATAGTAGTTTTCGAGCTGTATAAGGCCTCTACCACCTTCTATACGTTGTATATATAGTCTTTCTATGTCAGATTTTGGGTGATGCATCCTAGAACCTGTCATTATTTTTCTTGTTTTCCTATCTATTTTGGTCAGTTAATTTAGTGTCCAGTTAAGGATATTGTAGCTGTAACTTATAACTGGGACAGCTAAAGTGTTAATACCTATTATCTTGTTTTTAGCATTGAGCTCTGTTTTTAGTATTGATCTAACTCGTCTATAATATTCTTTTTTTATTTTCTCTTTCATTTCTTATCTAGTTCATGGATTCCTAAGTATTTGTAAGTTTGGCTTTGGTCCAATTCTTTTATTTCATTGGTTTTATCTAGTGTGATGTTGCTACTCTTAACTAGTTTTCCTCTTTTCATGGTTACTTTGGCGCATTTTTCTAATCCAAATTTCATATCTATTTCTTTGGTAAATCCATGAACTGTCTTTAATAGTGTTTCAAGCTGTTTGTCATTTGCAGCGTATAGTTTTAGGTCCTCCATATATAAAAGGTGGCTGATCGTTTTGCCGTAAAATTTATATCCGCATCCAGTTCTATTTACCATATCAGATAGAAGTGACAGTGCCAAGCAGAAAAGGAGTGGAGAGAGCGTGTCTGCCTAGAATATTCCTCTTCTAATGGGGATGGCTTTGGTTTTCATAAGTCCCTCTTTTGTTTGGAGCTGTAGCACTGTTTGCCATTTATTCATGGAGTGCCCTATGAATTTTATAATTGTTGGTGCTACTTTGTTAATGGCTAGTGTTTCGAGGATCCATGTGTGGGGGATGCTATCAAACGCCTTTTTGTAGTCGATCCAGGCCATACTGAGGCCTTCTTTCTGTGGCTGTCTTCAGTTATGGCTTTATTGATCATTATTTGATCTTTACAGCCGTATGAGCCTTTGCGGCATCCTTTCTGCTCTTCTGGAAACAGGTTGTTTTCGTCTAGGTGTTTGTTCAACCTTTGCGATATCACTGCAGTAAATGCCTTGTACATCGTAGGGAGACAGGTTATTGGTCTGTAGTTTTCTGGTTTTGCTGTCTCATTTGATTTGGGAATTAAGATGGTTTTCCCCTTCGTGAGCCATTCAGGCATTGTCTCTGGCTCTGCTAGTATGTTGTTAAAGTTTTCAGCCAGCTTTTTGTGCATTCCTGTTAGATATTTCAACCAGAAGTTGGGGATCTTGTCATGCCCAGGTGCCTTCCAGTTGCTTAGTCTTTGCAGTGCCTGGGTGACCTCTTCAGTTGTTATGGGGGTCCAAAGTTGCTCAGATGCTGAGTTTGTTATTTTAAAATTCTTCTTTTTTGGTTGTTCGTTCGCCGACCATATTTCTCTCCAGAATTCTTCCACTTCTTCTGCCGTTAGTGCTGCAATGATTTCTATTTTATTTTTGCCAACTTCTTGGTAGAACTTATGGGGTTGGAGTTGAACTTTTTGTTTTGTTCAAAGAAGCGCTGGCGTTTCTCGTACCGGCGGATCCTTTGTGCTTTGGCAAGGATATCTTGCTTTAGCTTTTCTTTTACCTCAGGTAAAATCTTTTTGTGTGATGTTGTATTTGCGGAGTATTTTCGTTTTCTTTTTGTTGCTCAGTATCATTGATTGTCTACTGATTTCATTAAGAATCGACGGATCTTTTCTTATTTTTTGTATTTTGTTTTGGATCTTATTTATCCACAGGGTTGTTTTGGGTGGTGGTACTCCTGTTTGGACGGGTTTGAGTTAGTATCCAGCTTCTTTTGTGGCTGCATTGGCTGCTGCGTATACTAAGTTATTTAGCTCAGTGATATCGCTTTTTGTTTCAGTGGCTATTAGTTCCGTGAGGGCTAGGTTTATGCTGTTTATAATTGGTGTTGTTGTTTCGTCTATTTTGATTTTTGGGACGTATGGTCGGTAGTCCATTTTGAGCTCTGTGGTTTTCAGTTCTTTGATTATTCTACTTTTTATATTATCATATTCATTAGGCTCCCCTTCATTGTTTCCAGGTTTTAGATTTGTGTCGCTTTCTTTCTTATTTGTATGTTTGTTTGTCGTGTTACATTTGTCTTCGTGTTTTACTGTTTCAGTGTTTATATTATTGGGCATTGTTGTCTGGCTTCTATCTACATTTTCCTGATGTATTTTTTCTTTTAGATGTTCTATTTCTATTTCTGATATTTTTTTGGCGTTGAGAATATATCTCCGTATATTTGCTAGTTTGTTAGGGTTCATTGCCGTATCCAAGTCTATATTTATGCTGTTTTCCTTCCATATTTTATATGTATGTGTTGTTGTGTTTTCATTCTTTGGGTAGAGCACTGCTGTAAAATAAGCATGTAGGATAGAAATGTATTCCTCACGTGTCCATTTATGCCTTTTGGGTTTTATTTGCGGGACATGAGGGACAACGTCCGGCCCTTTATTTTGACGGTCGTCATTTTCGTAGGGTACCGGTCCGTTAATTTCTGTTGTCACGTTGTTTTGCACGTGTAGTTTTTCGTACATTTTATGTTGTAAGTTTAATGTACGTACTTCCCGATTGTTATTCTTGGGTTGAATAATATCGGTGGTATTTAATTTCTTCGTAGTTTTTTTGTACATGGTGTTTGGGGTCGGAGATGATCTGGTGTTGATGGGTCGTAATGTACCGCGCATGTTTACATGTGTTGTGTTCGAGGTGGAGATGATATCGAGTTAAAATACATCATTTCGTTTCGAAAATAGTAATAAATTTCAATGAGTATCACTTACTCAGATATAGTCCAATCCTTTGTCAGTAAATTTTTGGCTTCATACGATGTCTTTGTATTCGATGTTTGTGGATAGATTTCGGAGCGCTGTTTTATCGCTCTCACACGTTTAACGTCCCCGGTGTAATCTCGTTTAACGTCCCCGGTGTAATCTCCGTTGTTATTATTATTATTATTATTATTATTATTATTATTATTATTATTATTATTATTATTATTATTATTATTATTATTATTATTAGTTGAACGCGTGTGTTTTCGCTCGTAATCTTGTTTTCATTTGAAATTATTATTTTGTGCAAGAAATGTCAGTCATATCTATTATTATTAAGATTAAGGCGGCTTATTGGCAGAATCGTTACCACGCCGGGCAAATCACTTTACAGCATTTCGTCTGTCTTTACGTTCTGAGTTCAAATTCTGTCGACTTTGCATTTCATCGTTTTGGAATCGACAAAAGAAGTACTAGTTGAGCATTGAAGTCGAAAAAATCGACTTACTTCCTCCCAGTACTTGCTGGCCTTGTGCCAAAATTTGGAACCAGTTACTGTTACGAACGCAAGCTGTTAGAATCGTCAGCACATCGAGCAATTTTTTCCCGGCGAATAACGCTCCGAGTTCAAATTCGGCCGATCGACTTTACCTTTCATTTTTTCAGGATCGATAAAAAGTATCAGTTAGGTCTGTAAATTCACTTAACTTCACTCCTCATTTTTTGAAATGTTATTAGAATTCTAAAAATGTTATTAGAATTCGGTTTATGAATGCACATATATGTCACTCAACTGTATTTTCTAATTATCTTTAAATTTCTAAACAGCTACTGAAAAGAAAAAAAAACTAGCATTCTAGATGTCCATAGATGTGAACGAGACCTACTTCAACAGCAGTATACACACAATCAAATAGATGATGCTGTGATTTCTTTCGAAAGAATGACGACATAGTAATTTTCAATTGAAACAGCTTCCCAAAATTGATATTCACACCTGCCACCATTTGAGGATTTATTCAGTAATCACTTTTTCATTTATTTTATTGTTAGATGTTTCTTTTTATCAGCTATTATTTTCATACTTGTTATTTATTTTCTTTTTCTTTTCAAACCTTTAATTCATATTGTTCCTTTTCTAGCATCCCTGAAGGAAATAGGAAATATTGGTAATTAATTGCATACATAGCCTTTTTACACTTTCATACACGAAAAACATACAGGAGGAAATCACGATTGCCAACAACATTGACAGTCTAAGTAAAATATAATTGATGATATGTAGAAATACAGTTACATTACCATCAGAATGAACAGAAGTGATTACATGGAAAGGATATAAACTTAGAACCAGTTAAGATAAATAAATGAATTGGTAAAAGTAATAACAACCGTAGGAAAGGATGTACAATCTTGGCATTGTTTTGAATCAATTATAACATTTTTTGATATGAAATGGCATAAAATAAATTGATTGTAAAGAAGTGAGTAAGAGTATCTGTCGCAGCAAAAATAAAACCCACTTATGAAGGAATCAGTCTGCTAACATTAATGTCAAAACTTTCGGATCTTTTCCTTTTGAACGGCAGTTTTCAACACATTTTCTAGTTAACTAAACACTTTTAAACTTCGTATACTGGTAGAATGTGTCAAAATGAAACATTTTTTCTCTTGGCTTTCTTGAGAAAATTGTAATTTGTAAGTTTAACGTAGTTTAATTTTTCGAATTTTAACCAATCGATGGCCTCTATTTAGCTAAAATCATTTGCTGCGTCTAAAACTGAGACAACATCCTGTCACTGTTATATTTACGTTCGGAAAGCGTGTGTATAAAATTATAGAATTATTTTGTTTGTTAATTGTTTAAATTATTTTCCATTGCTTTTGTTTTAGCCTTTCGTTTTTTTTTCTTAAGCAATGGAAAACAGTTTAAACAATACACAGGTATCTCAAAACAAAAACTAAAAACAAAAACAAAACGAATAATTTTAGACACACGCGTAACAATTAAATTAATTTAACAATCAAGAAAAAAAACGAAAGGCTAAAATTTAGGGTTAGGGTTAGGGTTAGTGTCAGGGTTAGGGTTAGGGTCAGTGACAGGATGTTGTCTCAGTTTTAGACGCAGCAAATGATTTTAGCTCAATAGAATCGATTGATTGGTTCAAATTCGAAAAATTAAACTACGTTAAACTTACAAATTACAATTTTCTCAAGAAAGCCAAGAGAAAAAATGTTTTATTTTGACGCATTTTACCAGTATTTTGACACATTTTACCATTTTACCAGAAGTTTAAAAGTGTTTAGTTAACTAAAAATTGTGTTGAAAACTGCCGTTCAAAAAGAAAAGATCCAAACTTTCAATCTCTGATGTCTTAAAAAAAGATAAATTAGAAATTAGAAATCCTTTCTTAAATGATATCGCTGCAAAGATGGTAAGTAGGTTACGACTTGAAAATTCGTTAGGAGACAGAAGTCATCGCAAGAAAACTCACAAAGAGATACATTTCGAATATAAAGAATGTTTCGCGAACAAAAATCGACGATTTGACTCCTCACAAATGCGGACTACATCAATATCCTCGCAGAAATTTGTATGTAGAGAATCAGAAAACTTAAATCACAAAAAATCATGCAAACTCACTTCAAAACTCTTTTGAGCAAGAAACTGGAACACTTCGGAATCTAGACTTTGAGTTCATCGTTAAAAGTTGCTTTCTAAGAAACAAAGCCCCCCCCCCCCAGCGACAACTGTATAAATTAACATGTTACATATTAGAAAATTTTCGCATTGTTCTATTTGTTAAAGACGTCTTAAGTTTCCGCATTACTTCGACGATAACTTATTAAATTTTGCCTTAAATATGTTATATAATTATAACGTTTGTTTTTATCACCGATATGTTATTACCTGTAAGTATACCAACAGAGCTCATGCCAGATCAACCCTTGACATATTCAACAATATATGGCAAAATAATACAAGCAAAATGCCTGCTATTTGATATGATTCTACAAAATTCCGAGCCGCCTGAAACAAATATGCTAGTTCTCGATAAAATGATTACACTCAACGAAACAGATTTTACCAATTACTGTTTAGTAGATGTTAATTATATATACCTTTGCAAATGATTGCAAAAAGATATAAATAGACAGGAGAGAATTGCGTTTTCTTCATGCGTATATATTATAAGTATTTCTCACCAAATGAAACAAACAAAACATAAACATATATCCCCTGATGAGAAAAAAACTCAGTGTAAAAGTAACTTTCTGTTCCCAACAAAGCAACTAATTTAAGAAACATTAAAATATATACAACTTAAAATCACAAGGAAAATACAAACGAAAATATAAATGTCTGAATATGCTTGAGGCACGTTCGAACCGGTGAACAAGCTACTCACTACGTTTTGTCACGGAAAATATATCCCGTTTGTTGACAAATAGTGTGTATAAACCTGAATTACCTCGTAGCGAGCTGATCTAGGTGTACACACACCATTTGTCAACAAGCGAGATATAGTATCAGTGACAAAATAAAGTGAGTAGCTTGTTCACCGGTTCCAACGTGCATCAAGCATATATAGACTAATAACATTGCAACTTCACTTATCACTGCTTAGCACCACACCCCTCTGAAAATATAAATAGTAAAGCGCTAAATATAGTTTTACTTTATCTATCGTTGAAGAAAAATGGACCAATGATTCGATGGCACATAATCCCACACCAGACATTCACACTAGGACTATCTCGCTGAACTTCTTTAGTCACTCGGGGGTGTACTGATACCTAGATTCTCACATTGTTTGCTCAGTTTCCCTGAAACATGAAAGGTTGCCTCATCCCTAACACAAATTCGCATGAGGAATGTTTCGTCTTCAGAAATTAGTTGCAGCATGTGAACTGCAAACTCTTTTCGTCTTGGTTTATCGTTTAGGTGTTGCACTTTGTAAGCGTACAATCGCAGGTCCTTGTGTATTGTTCAACGTGGTAGCTCTAACTGTATGGCAGCGGTATGGATGGACTTTGTGGGAGAACGAGAAAAGGTTTCTCTTACACGATCAATGTTTTCCTCAGATGTTCTTGGTCGCCCACTCCTCTTTCTATCTAACACTAACTCTGTCTCCACAAATTTCTTGTGCCATACTCGAATTAACGGACGTGATGGTGATCTACTCCATACTTTGTTCTGTAGTTTCGTTGAGTCTGCGTATCCGATTTTGTTTCAATAAACCATGATACACATTGTACCTTCTCTTGAGGAGTAACTTTTTCTTAAGGGTTCATTTAAAAAATGCCTCATAAATCTGCAGGATGCCTGAAACACAAAAATGCAATGTGATTTAAATCTTTGAAAACCACCGACAATAGAACAAGCCGGATTAAGATATCTTATCAATTGCCTTTGTAATAATTTTTTTTAAATGGTAAAGATACTTTATGGATACTCTGACATCTAACGGAAAATAAAATGAGTTTATGAAATTGAAAATTCTCATATGTCACTGAAAAAATATTACTTAGGGGATAGTCACTTATGAGATGAAAAATAGTTTAAAGGGTAAAATAAATATTAATAATTAATTATATATAATGTGACCTCGTGTGTATCGTTGGCGATTTTTTTCCCTCTGTCTTCCCTTCTCTGGATCTTTCCTTCTCCTATGTTTCCGACGAAGAGCTCCGCTCGAAACGTTAAACCCTCCTTCTTTCCTTCTTTCCTGAGTGTCCAATAATACTATATTTGTTCCACGTCCTCATGTTGTGTTTTTTGTGTTTTCTTGTTTGGATTAACTTTATATATGTATATATATATATACGAAAGAAGGTTTGAAAATGCAATTTTAAAAGATGTTTATTTACTTTAACGGTTTCACTCTTCGGAAAAAGATTGGACACTGGGACCAATCAAAAACGGCCCTACACACAAACACATGGGTATATCTATATATATAAAACTCTAGTTGTGTGAGTGTCTGTCCCCTTCGATTTAGATTCCTAACTGCTCCCACATTTTGCGGTGCAGTTTAACCAAATTCGGGTATCTTATAGTCGTGATTCATATCGAGCCCGTCTGACTATTAGCGCGCGTCAACGATGAGTCTACGATTTTAAAAATAATTTAACATCATTTTTTATTCCATTTTAATGCATAAAAGGCATCGTGTGTCGATGGCGGCGGAGTTGGCGTCCACGCTCACAGCTGCACCTGTTTGCTTCTCCCTTTTCCCTCCCTCGTGAAGCTGTGGGGAAGGGAGTGTAAAGAAATCAACGTCGTAATGCGTTGTGAAGGAAACCAGCGTTCTTTTAGAACAACGACTTCATGGCTTGAAGACACCAAAACAAAAATGGCTAAGAAAGCCCGAATTTATAAGGGAAGTAACTCTCTAAAAATGCTTATATAGTTATTTCCCTTACAAACCCGAGCAACGCCGGGCGATACTGCTAGTATATATATATATAAATATACACACACACACTCACACCGTTTTGACCCCCATACAGACACATATACACACATGTGCGCACACACAGCACCATGACAAATACCAATCATGCACATTCATACACACACACAAACACATGTATATGTATACACACACACACATACACACACACACACAGACAAACGGGCACACATATACACACACCATCCTACCAAATTTAAAAAAAAACACACATCTATTTACACCACAATGGTCCCTGGGACCAATCAAAGACAGCCCACACACACACACACAAACACATGTATACATATATACACACACACAAAGACACACACTCACACCATTCTGACCTCCATACAGACACACATATGCACATACATGCACACACACGCAGCACCATGACAAATGCCAATCACGCACATACATACACACACACACAACACCAAGACAATCACACACACGGTTGACAAACGGGCACACATATACACACACCATCCTACCAAATTTCTAAAAAATCACACATTTATTTACACCACAATGAACCCTGGGACCAATCAAAAACAGCCCCCTATACACACACAGACATATGTATACATATATACACACACACAAAGACACACACTCACACCATTCCGACCTCCATACAGACACACATATACACACACATGCACACACAGAGCACCATGCCAAATGCCAATCAAATACATACACACACACATACACACAACATCAAGATAATCACACACACGGTTGACAAACGGGCACACATATACACACACCATCCTACCATATTTTACAAACACACAGACACATCTATTCACACCACATATGTATATACACACACACACAAAGACACACACACTCAAACCATTCTGACCTGTAAAGACCAATCCCTCAAATCATTGATGCGTGAAGGTGAGACAAAAAGGAGAAATTCTTTTCAGTTCCACATTACTCCTCCTTCCCCCCACCCAAACACACCTACAGTGTCACTTGAAATAGATAATATTCTTTTACGTTAACATGGTGGACAGGTTAGTTTTAGCTTCCCTACTATTATAATGTAAGCCTTTTTTAAACTCATAATATTCTGTGCGTGTATATCAATATTCCACTGAACTTTTTAATACACACACACAGAGACAAACGGGCACACATATACACACACCATCCTACCAAATTTTAAAAAAACACACATCTATTTACACCACAATGAACTTGTTAAACTTTTTTATGTTCTTAACAGGCTCTTGTCACCAAAGAATGTATATATATGTATTGTAGTATTTTGTGACAACCAATATTTTGTGCGTGTATGAATATACAGATACAATAACAATATCCCACTGAACTTTTTAATAATTCCTTCTGGAAACTATCTTTAACATGTTCTTCAGAATGTATATTTATGTTGTAATCTTTTGTGCCCAATATTTTAAGGAACTTGTAAAACTTTTTTATGTCCTTAACATGTTCTTGTTACCAAAGACTGTATATAAGTAATGTAGCATTTTGTAACAACCAATAAATAACGCAACCAAACTTTTACATGTTACTTTTGACAAACTTTTTCCAAAGAGTGAAACCGGTAAAGTAAATAAACATCTTTTAAAATTGCATTTTCAAACCTTCTTTCGTATATAATTCCACTCGTGCGGTACCCTACAACTCCACTTTGTTATATATATATATATATATATATATATATATATATATAGTAATATAATAAATAAATAAAATATATACATACATATATGTACATACTTACATCTACATGCATATATACATGCATATATATATATATATATATTATATATATATATATATTATATATATATATATATATATATATATATATATATGAGTACAGGACACCACAAATAAACGTAGAACACAACGAGAGACGAGAACATAAAATCGAACAAGGAAACGGACTTTTTTTAAACAACGAAAAAACAGACTACAGGACAAACAATACAAGGAAAATTCCCCTTGGTGTCCTGTACTCATATATATATATATATATATATATATATGCATGTATATATACATGTAGATGTAAGTATGTACATATATATATATGTATATATGCATATATATTCAAACAGAGTTGTAACGCTATTTGATTTATTTTTTCAGCGTACAATTTTCATCATCCCACTACCAAGTATGACATTACCCCTTCCTTCCTTATTCATCTATCACCCCTTCCTTTCACATTCATAAACACAAGATTATTATTATAGTATATTATCTCGGTAATCATGGAAGCTATGAAAAATACAAAACCCACCATAACCACCGGATCATTCTACACATCTGTGTAACTTTTCGCGCAATTCCACCCAGCCGTTTGACCGTGAATCCCAAGGCAAGAATCACCCATGTCAAATTTATATGTATATATATATATATATATATATATATATATATATATCTTTTACTCTTTTACTCTTTTACTTATTCTTTGTAAGCCCAGTACTTATTCTATCGGTCTTTTTGCCGAACCGCTAAGTGACGGGGACGTAAACACACCAGCATCGGTTGTCAAGCAATGCTAGGGGACAAACACAGACACACAAACATATACACACACACTTATATATATATACATATATACGACAGGCTTCTTTCAGTTTCCGTCTACCAAATCCACTCACAAGGCTTTGGTCGGCCCGGGGCTATAGCAGAAGACACTTGCCCAAGATGCCACGCAGTGGGACTGAACCCGGAACCATGTGGTTGGTTAGCAAGCTACTTACCACACAGCCACTCCAGCGCCTATATATATATATATATATATATATATATATATATATATATATATATATACAAATTGAGATAGGGGTTGTAAATGCAACCCTCCATGGGATAACATATATCCAATATACTGCTAGTGAAGTACCCAACAAAGTTAATACATAAATGTTAAGGATTGCGATGCAATCAATTCATTTACTGTATTATATGGACAAAGGTAAAATGATTTACCACAAATTACTAATACAAGATAAGAAAATGGAGAAATACTTCTAAATCAAATATCAATTACCAGATAATACTCAATTACATACTTTATTAAACCACCACATAAGAGACTGTAGGGTTAAACATAAAAAAGCAGAACAAATCAGTGTACATAAAGGAATGTACATAAAAAAGTGTACATAAAAGAGTAATGTTGTATAATAATTAGAATATATATAAAAAAGAATATACTTATAAGTAAATATAAATCTATACTTATGGTGGTTTAATAAAGTATGTGATTGAGTATTATCTGGTAATTGATATTTGATTTAGATGTATTTCTCCATTTTCTTATCTTGTATGTATATATATATATATATATATATATACAGTGGGGGGAAATATATATTCGAACATGTCAAAGTTCTTTATATATTTAATTTCTAATGAACATAAATGGGATATACCAATACTATATTTGCATACATATGCATAAACTAAGAATAAACAAAAGAAACTAATAAATTATAGTAACTAAGGAATTTATATACAATTATAAATATTTAGAGGTGAAAAAAGTATTCGTATAGAATAAATTTATGATTTTCTATGCCACAAAATACTGTTAAAATAATATTTTTTTTTTACTAGAACTTTCTCGTTTGTTCCAATAATCTTATCAGTTGTCATTTTTAAGTGTCAAAATACTAGCTTCTTCATTCAGCACTGAGACAACATAAAGTAGTATTGTAATAATGGCGTAAAGTAACGAACTCACAAATTCAGTGAAAAACTTAATTATTGAACAGTGGAAAGCAGGTAAAAGTTACAGGAAAATATCAGATACCCTTTGTATTCCATTTACTACCATATCTTCATTTATTCAAAGATACAACAAATCGGGAACTGTTGAAAACAGAATAAGATCCGGTGCACCACGCAAGATTTCCCCTAGATCTTTAATAAAAACGAAGCGAAGAATCGAAAAAAAGGCAATGATCACCAGAAATGAGTTGCAAGAAGATCTGTTAGCTTCAGGGACTAGTGTTACACAACGAACAATCAGCAATGAACTTCAGAGGAATGAACTGAAGTCACGCTCTCCTAGAAAAACTCCGCTGTTGACTAAAAGGCATAGAGATGCCCGTTTAAAATTTGTTTATGAGCATAAAGATAAATCTGATACATTCTGGGAAAATGTTCTATGGACAGACGAGTCGAAAATTAAATTGTTTGGACGAAATTCGCGTAACCATGTCTGGAGGAAAAAACACAATTCCTACCGCAAAGTTTAGAGGTGGCAACATCATGGTGTGTGGGTGTTTCTCTGCAAATGGTAGTGGCAATTTACATGTGATAGATGGTAGAATGAATGCAGAGATGTACCAAAATATTTTGAACAATAATTTATAGGTCTCTGTAGAAAAGCTCCAGCTTTGTGTTACAACAGGGTAACGACCCTAAGCACACGGCGAAGTCTACCAAAAAATGGATTGTCGATCACAATATAAAATTAATAGAATGACCAAGCCAGTCACCTGACTTGAACCCCATTGAAAATTTGTGGTGTTATTTGAAAATTAAAATTCATTTAAGAGCCCCAACGTGCATTGCAGATTTGAAGAAAATTTGTCAAGAAGAATGGGAAAAAAATTCTAAAGAAACATGCGAGTCATTGATTAATAACAACAAGAAGAGAATGGTTGAAGTGGAACTGAATAATGGTTATGCTACGAAGTATTAAATCAGAATTATCAGTTATTTATGTTGTGTACGAATATTTTTTTCACCCCTAAACATTGAAGGGTATATCAGCCGAAACGTTGTGTTAAAAACAAAGAAGATGAGAACAAATATCCGTCAAATGTATATAATGTAAATAATGAGGAAAACCTTGTTTTTGATCGTACGACAAGACACCAGTCTCAACAGTCATGATGGTAACGCTGAATTAATGGAATATCGGAGACTAAAGCTGCGTGACCGAAAATGAAGGTGGCATTTTGCCATCAAGTGTCCTCAAACTTGACGTTACATACTTACCTCGCTCTCCACCAGACAATTATACCACAGTCTCCACATAACAAAGCAGTTCTTTATGGAGAAAAGACTGTAAACACCTAAAAAATCCCAATCTGGCCCCAAGAGTTTCAAGCTGATCGAGCTCACATCAATGGTAGAAGTTGGAACCGAAAAATTTTTTTTCTTTTATTCAAATATAAATGCGTACTCCTTTATGATGACAATTCCACACAGAATTTCCTGTATTTATTCCCAATGAAATAAAATACGTGAATAATGGGAAGGACTGAAGCACATATATATGATGGAGATGTAACCTCTCTTGCAAAATATAAAGGATCTTTTAGCTATCTTTGATGAGGAAAATTTTACTAGCTAATTTCTCATGGAAGGTAGCTAAGAAATAATTACCATAGCGGAGCTAATATCTAGATATATGCACACAGCTAGGGATAAAGAGTGATTAGCGTGCACTTTAACTTGGCTAATGAAATACGCAATATTATCCTGTTAGCTCACAAATAATTAGAGATAAATTGTATGGTGATTTTAGATAGGGTTCTGGCTTCCCCCAACTAAATATGAAAATCTGTCCTCACTAGAGACAAAGGTATCAGAATCTTCCCAAGGGGAGCTCTGAAAATCCAATTCCTTTTCTTAGGGGAACTTACTCCAACAACAATCATGCTTGACAGACCTCACTTTCCCAGAGTTCACAAAAATGTTATTTATCTTCCTCAGACTCAGCATAAACCATTGTGTATAATCTCAGACATTCATATCACAGGATGTTATGGAGAAAAAGACATAGCCAACAGTCCCAGAAACCTAAGAATCTAACGTGTAAATACAACCTTGTAAATTTACGCCAGTTGTCAAATCTCAGAAAAAATGATTAGACTTACAAATCATTAAGAGCAAAAGACAACCACCAAAACTCTTAACAAAGCGAAAGTCACATTAGAAGAAACAATGCAGATAAAATGTGAAGACTTTCGCTGAGGGACAGGAGAACTGACTGAAGGGCGTAAAACCAAAACATTCAATAATGGGAAGAAATATGATCAAAAATTAAAAAAAAAACATTTCGACAGTTGCACAAATGGAAAAGTCAAGCTATTTCCTTTTTTCAAAATAACGGAAAAACATGATCTACCACGAAAGAAAAAAGGCGAATGCTTCATGTGAATATTAAATTTAAAATGAAAGCGGAAATACCGCAACGAAAACAAATTACACAGGTGCTATAAAATGAAAATAGCGAAAAGCGCTTCACATAAAAACTTCCTTCAATGAGGTCTGTATCAATCCATTTTTAAAGAATTTTTACATCGCTAATAATTTAAAATTAAAACTATCTTTATACACATGTGTGTGTATGTGTGTGTACATGTATATATATATATATACATATATATATAACGGGAAGCTTTAGGAAAATAGACAAAAGACGAAGGCAGGTGGAATACAAACAAACAATTGTATTAGTATGGCGCTCAGGAATATAAATAAAACAAGTCTTTTACGTTTCGAGCCTACGCTCTTCAACAGAAAGATACACAGAAAAGAAACACAGAAAGAAATAAGGAGAGAAAAAAATGCGTGCAGAGGCTAGCGAATCATTGATTAGATTTTATTTGTCAAATCATAATGCTCAGTGGACATAACTACTTCCGCAGGTCATATCTGCATATATATTCAGATTTGGCTTGAACTGAACAGCTACAGATGATGTGGTCTACTGTCTTATTGTACCGGTTGTATATTAAGCATTTGGTGTTAGAGCCTGTTTTCTTTATTTTGCTTTTGTAGTTGTTTGTGCTCAGGTATTGCTCTTGTGCACCGAGAATCAATCCTTTAGTTTCTGCTTTTACTCCAGAGGTTTTGAGCCATTGATGGCTTTCAATTAGCTGCACTTTCAGTCAAGCCTAGCAAGGTATTTTGTCTATGAAGTGATTTTTCTCTCCATTTCCTCTCTAGTATGTTTGGTATGCTTTTAGTCACCATTTCATGTTGTTGTTTGTGTCTTGATCATGTCAATCGTGTTGTTATCTGAGATCAGTGTGTCAGTGAAGTTTGTTTCTGTTTTGTATTTTGTCGCCTTCTTGTGTATAGAAAAAGCATTTTATTTTGTGCGTATATAAGTGTGTGTGTGTGTGAGAGAGAGAGAGAGAGAGAGAGAGATAGAGAGATAGAGAGAGAGATAGCGAGAGAGAGAGAGAGATGCTTTATTACATCGAGCAGTCGTCCGTTTTTTGATTCTAAGTATTTTTCGAGTGCAACTGTAGTTATTATGTAGTATTTTTCTATCTGTGTCACGTTGAAACCTCCTTCAAGGGTGATGACTTCGATATGTTGTTAATAGTTGCCCTGTTTTTCAATCCAAGTTTCTCAATTATTATTATTATTATTATTACTTTATTTTTCTTCTTTCAAATTTGCTTCCATTTCTTGCCGAGTGTCTTCCCGACTCCTAGGGCAAAGAAACTCATAGTATACATTGGTAGGCCATTAAACCAAACTCAATAGTTCGTTAATTTTTTATTTTTAATTTTTAAGTTAAATTAAAATACATGAGCAGCAACAGTTCTCACATCGACAATGCTCTTCTCAATACGTGTGATGTACCAGTTAAGACAATCTTTTGCACTTCTTGCAGGGATGGTAAGCCAGGGATCATTCTCATATAATTTTCGGTTCCCTTCTTGATCATTCCTAGTGCTCCTACGATCACTGGTATTGTAACCGCCTTGAGATGCCACATTTTCTCAATTTCAATGAGTAGGTCTTTATATTTTCTGAGCTTGTCAAACTCTTTCGCTGAGATATTATGATCACAGGGAATGCTCATGTCGATCAATAAGCAAACTTTATTGTTTTTGTCTTTCACAACAATATCTGGTTTATTGGCCTTGATGGTTCGGTCTGTATGTACTGGAAAGTCCCACAGAATGGTTACATTTTCTCCTTCAGTTACAGCCTTAGGGTGGTGATTATACCACTTGTCGGCAGTTTTGATATTGTAATGCCGACTTATTAGCCAGTGGAGATATTTGCCAACTCTGTCATGTCTTAATTTATACTCCACTGGTGCTAAGACTTTACATCCAGAGATTAGGTGGTCCACTGTCTCAATCATGTCGTTGCAGAATCGGCATTTTGGGTCTGCTCCATTTTTCATCACATTGGCCTGGTAGTTCCGGGTTAATAGGCTTTGATCTTGAGCAGCCAGGATGAAACCTTCGCTCTCTGCTTTTAGCCCTGAGCTCCGTAGCCACTGATAGGTTTGCTTCTGGTCAACATCAGCTTGTTTGCTGCGGGTCACATATTTGCCATGCAGAGGTTTCTCCTCCCACCTATCAGCCAATTGCTCGTGCTCTTTTTTCATTGCCATCATTTTCACCTTCTTTGCAACAATAGTTGCCGTACTTCCCTCGGGTTGTTCAGTTTGGGTATCCTGCACGAGATCAATAGCAAACTTTTTGCTTTCCTTTATGATAGAATGAAGCTTCTTTCGTCTCTCGTGATTTTCCACGAGATTTAGCATCCAGTCATTCGATATTTCGAGATATTTGGCCAGTCCAATTGTGGTTGTTTTGTAAGCTAGTTCAAATTGGATCAGGCCTCGACCTCCTTGGGCTCTGGGAAGGTAAAGGCGATCTACGTCTGCCTTTGGGTGGTGCATCCTATTACAACTCAGCAGCTTGCGTATTTTCCTATCTATATTCTTTACTTCACTCATATTCCAGTTCAACACATTGTAGCTATAAGTAACAACTGGAACTGCTAAGGAATTTATAGCTAACACCTTGTTACGTGCATTTAGTTCAGATTTAAGGACTGCACGAACTCTCCTATAACATTCCTTCCTGATCTTCTCTTTCATACTTGCATGCTGAATACCAGAGCCTTCATTTATCCCTAAATATTTGTATGTTTGTTCTTGCTCAAGCTCTCTTATGACTGTGTCAACATCTAACACGACTAAATTTGTGGTCTTCACTTTCCCTTTCTGGAAAGTGGCCTTGGCACACTTCTCAAGTCCAAACTCCATCCCGATGTCATCGCTGAATGCTTTCACGGTGCGCAATAAGCCTTCAAGTTCATTATTGTCTTTACCATAAAGTTTTAAGTCATCCATATAAAATAGATGGCTTATTTTTTTATTGGCAATTTTATACCCATACCCTGTTCTGTTTAATTCACTTGTAAGGGGTATTAGGGCTATGCAGAATATTAAAGGTGAAAGTGAGTCACCTTGAAAAATTCCACAGTTGATGTTTATATTTTCTGAGGCAAGTACTCCATTAGAGTGGTATAATTGGAGATTCGTATTCCACAACGACATATTGTGCTTCAGGAAGTTTGAAATCACAGGGGAAATTTTGAAGATGTCCAGCGATCTCAAGATCCATGGATGCGGTATACTGTCGAAGGCCTTTTTATAGTCAATCCATGCGGTGCTGAGATTTCTGCGCTTGTTGTGACAGTTCTCAAGGATCATACGATTGATTAGCAGTTGATCTTTGCATCCGTAAGAGCCTCGGCGGCACCCTTTTTGTTCAATGGGGAAAATATCGTTCTTCTCCATGAATGCATATGTTTTCTCCGCCAGGATAGATGTTAGGATTTTATACGTGGTGGATAGACAGGTTATAGGCCGATAGTTTTTTGGAAGGTTGGTTTCGTTATTCTTTGGGAGTAGGTAAGTAATGCCACTTGCTAACCATTCAGGTGTTTTCTTTGGGTCTCTCATAATTCCATTGAGCAGCTGAACTAGCTTACCGTGTGCGCATGGGAGCGATGCGAGCCAGAAATTCGGCACCCTATCTTTACCGGGGGATTTCCAATTATGGGCCTTCGTGAGTGCCTTTCTTAGGTCTGCTATTGTGATGTCTTCCCATGCTTGTTGTTGTAAATTTTGGTAGGATCCTTCAGTTTGTATAATCCAGTCTGCATTTATGTTGTACGTCTTCTTGTCACTCCAGATCCTTTTCCAAAAGTTTCGAACTTCTTCCATGGGAGGAGGGTCTTTAACGGTTACTTTCTCCTTCCCTATTTCTCTGTAGAATTTTTTGGCATTGGATGTGAACAGCTTATTTTGCTTGTAAAACTTGTTTCTCTTCTCAAATCTTCGTATTCTTTGGGCTTTTGCTTGGACTTTTTGTTTCAGCGTTTCTTTTATTGATATCAGTTCTTCTCTTGGTGAGGATCCAAATTTTCTCTTCATCTTTCTTCCTGTTCTGGATCTTACATCATTTCCACATATTAGTTCATTTAATATTGATATTTCCCCTCTCATAAATTCAATCTCTTTTTCAATTTTACTTCTCCAGGTTTGATTTCTTCCCAGGTTTTGTTTTCTTTGTTTTTTCGGGGGCATACAGCTGGTTTCAATTGCCCTAGCAGAAGCGTAAATAATTTCATTTAACTCAGTAAAATCAGGTTTTAATTATCGTATTATTTCATTTGTTACATAGTTGCCAATTTGGATTTGTTTTTTATTTTGGTTTGTATTTGAGAGTTTATGAAGTGGTTTTCTATCATTCATACTTGTATGTCTTACAACTTCAAGCGTATTCAGAATTTTCTGCCTCATTTCTGCCATAGACTCTCTGTGTTCTTCAGCAAATGCGAGATCTTCAGTTACTGTTGTTTTTTCGTTTTCCTGGCTATCTTTAACATGTACAATAGAATTTCTTGTATCTTCAGGCCTTTGCGTACTTTGGTCAGATGGCAGTCTTTCAATTAAGCCTCGTCGCGGGCTATACTGTTCATCTGATTCTTCATTTCCTTTGTGTCTTATATTTATGTCATTTTCCGTTGCGTGCTTGATCGCGCTTATTTCACTGTCTGTGAGTCTGTTATTTCTAAGGATATCCCTCCTCACATTTTCTAATTTGTTCTCGTCCAAATACGGCCTACTGTCTTGATTCCGTGTTCTCCATATACTGTAAGAGTTTGCGGTGTGTCTCTCTTGAGATGGCCTACCTAATGCATAGTAATAAGCGTATATTACTTCTTTATACTCTTCTCGGGTCCATTTGTTCCGCTTACATTTTTCTTTCTGTGGTGGTTGTGGTGGTGAACTTGGAGGGCTCGAGTTGGGGGATTTCCCGTTCAAGAGACCATCCATGTCCGTATTCGGAGAAGAGTTTGTGCCAGTTGATGACTTTTCGATCCCAGGCTGGCTCTTCCCTGGGGGACGCGCTTCCAGATTAACCATAGGACAAGCGATTTGGTATACTGATTTAGTTTTCCTTTTAGTTTCCAAAAACATTTTGGTGCTACGATAATGTTATCATTTTTTAGCTTTGATTGGCTTATTATTATTATTATTATTATTATTATTATTATTATTATATTATTATTATTATTATTATCATCATCATTATCATCATCATCATCATCATCATCTTCTTCTTTCAATTCTGGTTCCATTTCTTACTGAGAGACTTCCTGACGTCTAGAGCAGAGAAACGCACTGTATACATTGGTAGGCCATTAAAATAGACACATTAGGTTGTTCATTTACAAAGTCGAGTGATAGAGGAACACGGGAAGAAAGACAGAGAACAAGGAAAAATAAAAAAATTAAAACGGGGAAAAAAGAAAGAAAATTCACAGCGACAATGCTCTTCTCAGTACCACTTAAGACAATCTTTTGCACTTCCTGCGTAGATGGTTTAGCCAGGGATGATTCTTAAATAATTTTCAGTTCCTTTTTTTATCATTCCAAGTACACCTACAATCAGTGGTTTTGTAACCGTCTTGAGATGCCATATCTTTTCGATTTCGATTAGCAAATCTTTATACTTTCCTGGTTGAGTTGTTCCTGGTTGAGTTGTTTTATGACTGTATCAACATCCAACACCATTGAATGTGAGCTCTTCAATTTCCCTTTCTGGAAAGTGGCCTTGACACATTCACCAAGACTAAATTCCATTTTGTGTCATCACTGAATGCTTTCTCAGTACGTAGTAGTCTTCAAGCTCATTATCGTCTTTTTTCATAGAGTTTTAATCAGCTATATAAAATAGATGACTTATTATCTTGTCGCTAATTTTATATTCGTATTCTGTTAAGTTAATTTGTAAGGGATATTAAGACTATGCAAAAATTAAATGTGTAAAATGCCGCAATTGATATTGATATTTTTTGTGGTCAGTACTCCATTAGAGTCGCATGGTTTGAGCTTCGTATTCCACACTGACATGTGCTTCAGGAAGTTTGAAATCACAGGAGATATTTTGAAGATATCCAGCAGTTTCAAGATCCATGAATGTGGTATGCTGTCAAAGGCCTTTTTATAATCAATGCATGCAGAACTGAGATTTATGCGTTTGTTATGACAGTTCTGAAGGATCATACGATTGATTAAAAGATGGTCTTTGCATCTATATGAGCCGCGTAGGCACCCTTATTGTTCAGTGGGGAAATGTTCTGTTCCATTGATTTGTATATTTTCTCCACGAGGATAGATGTTAAGATCTTATACGTGGTAGACAGACATGTTATGGACCGATAGTTTTGGGGAAATTTGGTTTCATTATTCTTCGGGAGTAGGTAATACAGGTGTTTTCGTAGGATCTCCCATATTTTCATTGAATAACTGGAATAACTTTCCGCACGGGAGTGTTGCAAGCCAGAAATTTGATACCCTATCATTACAAGGGGATTTTCGCTTATGTGCCTACGTGAATGTCATCCTTAGGTCTGCTATTGTGATGTCTTCCCATGCTTGTACTGGTAAGTTTTGGTAGCATTCTTCTGTGCGTCTAATCCAGTCTGCATTTTCATTGTAAGTCTTTTCATCATTCCATATATTTTTCCAAAATATTTCAACTTCTACGAGAGAGGGGTCTTCAACGGTTGTTTTCTCCTTTCATATTTCTCTGCAGAAAGTTTTAGCATTGGATGTGAACAGCTTATTTTTCCTTGTAAGTCTTATTTCTCTTCTCAAATCTTCGTATTCTTTGAGCTTTTGCTTGGGCTTTTTTGTTGCAGAGTTTCTTTTGCTGAAAGCAGTTCTTCTCTTAGTGAGAATCTATGCTTTCTCTTCATCTTTCTTCCTTTTCTGGTTTTTACATCGTTTCCACAGGCTAGTTCCTTCAGCATTGACATTTAACCTCTCATTATTTCAATCTCTTTTTCAAATTTACTTTATTCAGTTTGGAATTCTTCTCAGGTTTGTATTCCTTTGTTTCTTTCAGAGGCATACAACTGGTTTCAATTGTCTTAGCAGCTGTATATATAATTTCGTTTAATTCAGTGAGATCTGGTTTTAGTTCATGTATAATTTCTTTTGTCATATAGTTTCCAATTTTAATTTGTTTTCTATTTGGATTGTATTTGAGAGTTTATGAAGTGGTTCTCTTTCATGCATATTGGCGTGTCTTCAGGATTTTCTGCTTCATTTCTATCATAGATTCTCTTCGGTAAATGTGTAGTTTTCAAATATTGCTTCATTACCACTTTCCTCGCTATCATTCTCAGGTTCATTACAATTTTTATTTCTTCAGACGTTTGCGTACTCTGGTCAGATGGCATTCTTTCAATTGAGACTCGTGGAGAGTTGCTCTCTTCGTCTGGTTCCTTATTTCCTTTCTGTCTTATATTAAGATCATTTTCCGCTGCGTGCTTGATCGCGTTTATTTCACTATCTGTGAGTCTTACGAGGGACGTTCAATAAGTAATGCTCCTGACCCACTTGCAGTTGTTTGATCTAGCTGCAATTTTGCACGTGCAATTATTTATATATTTATAGATTAAATGGCAAATTACAGCTCTGATAGTGGTTTCTGATTTACAGGTGTTTGAATTGAGTCAAGTGTGAAATGGAGTCTGTTGAGTGTCGAGCAGTGATCCGGTTTTTGTATTTGAAAGGACGCATACTACGGGAGACTTTTGATGAAATGAAAGTAACTTATGGTGATGATGCCCCATCATATGACCTTGTAAAACGCTGGCATCGTGAATTCAAACATGGTTGGAACTCTGTGGAAACAGCTCCCAGATCTGGAGGCATCTGTCCGTCAAGTTGAGGCTGCCATTTTGGAAGATCGACGCATAACTATTCGCCAAATAGCCCATGAGGTCAAGATTAGTACCGGGTCTGTGGAAACTATCATTTATACCCATTTTCATATGCAAAAGGTGTCTGCCAGATGGATTCCCAGGTTGCTCACACCTTTCCAGAAGCAAGAACGCGTTGAGTGCTCGAGGATGAATTTGGAGATGTGCCAAGATGAGTCAAAATTTTTCAAAAGACTGATTGCACGGGATGAAACCTGGGTTCATCACTATGATCCAGAGACCAAAGCCCAGTCAATGCAGTGGAAGCACCGTGACCTTTTCTGGTGTGTGCCTATACCATCTTTTTTCTATAGTTATTCCATAATGGCATAGCTTCCAGTGTATGTAGGTCCCAACTCTGTCATGTCTGCGAATATATTCCTTCTTAGCCAGGACTGGGCAGCCAGAGATAATATGATTTATTGTTTCTTGTCCATTTCCACATATTCTGCAGTTACTTGTTATATTTCTTTTCATTACATGTTTCTGGTAATTTCTGGTGGGTAGGCGTTGGTCTTGTGCTGCAATTAAGAATCCCTCTGTCTCATTGCTGGGATTTTTCTTTGTCTATTTCTTTTGCATTTAGTTTAGTCCAGTATTTACCATGAAGGGGCTTTTCTTGCCATCGTCTTATCATGGTTCGTTGCTGTTCTAGTTTTAGTTTGGATTTCATTTGTTTTATAGCTTTTGATGTTTCTTCATCTTCTTCTTCTTCATATTTATTTGGTGGTATGATTTCTTGTTTGTATTTGTCAGCTTCCTTAAATACTGAGAACAGTTTCTTGCTTTGCTCATGTTTTGCCACTATTTGTATCAGTTTTCCTTGCTTCTGAAGTAGATATTTTTTCAGTCCTATGGTGGTTATTTTATAGTAGTTTTCCAGCTGTATAAGGCCTCTACCACCTCCTATACGTTGTATATTTTGGGTGATGCATCCTAGATCCTGTCATTATTTTTCTTGTTTTTCTATCTATTTTGGTCAGTTCATTTAGCTGTAACTTATAACTGGGACAGCAAAAGTGTTAATACCTATTATCTTGTTTTTAGCATTGAGCTCTGTTTTTAGTATTGATCTAACTCGTCTATAATATTTTCTCTTTCACTTGTGTGTGTTGTGTCTTATCTAGTTCATGGACTCCTAAGTATATGTGAGTTTGGCTTTGGTCTAATTCTTTTATTTCATTGGTTTTATCTAGTGTGATGTTGCTACTAGTTTTCCTCTTTTCATGGTTACTTTGGCGCATTTTTCTAATCCAAATTTCATATCTATTTCTTTGGTAAATCCATGAACTGTCTTTAATAGTGTTTCAAGCTGTTTGTCATTTGCAGCGTATAGTTTTAGGTCCTCCATATATAAAAGGTGGCTGATCGTTTTGCCGTAACATTTATATCCGCATCCAGTTATATTTATCATATCAGATAGAGGTGACAGTGCCAAGCAGAAGAGGAGTGGAGAGAGCGTGTCTCCCTGGAATATTCCTCTTCTAATGGGGATGTCTTTGGTTTTCATAAGTCCCTCTTATGTTTGGAGCTGTAGCACTGTTTGCCATTTATTCGTAGAGTGTCCTATGAATTTTATAATTATTGGTGCTACTTTGTTAATGGCTAGTGTTTCGAGGATCTATGTGTGGGGGATGCTATCAAACGCCTTTTTTTAGTCGACCCAGGCAATACTGAGGCCTTTCTTCTTTCTGTGGCTGTCTTCAGTTATGGTTTTATTAATCATTAGTTGATCTTTACAGCCGTATGAGCCTTTGCGGCATCCTTTCTGCTCTTCTGGAAACAGGTTGTTTTCGTCCAGGTGCTTGTTCAACCTTTGCGATATCACTGCAGTAAATGCCTTGTACATTGTAGGGAGACAGGCTATTGGTCTGTAGTTTTCTGGTTTTGCTGTCCCATTTGATTTGGGAATTAAGATGGTTTTCCCCTTCGTAAGCCATTCAGGCATTGTTTCTGGCTCTGCTAGTATGTTGTTAAAGTTTTCAGCCAGCTTTTTGTGCATTCTTGTTAGATATTTCAACCAGAAGTTGGGGATCTTGTCATGCCCAGGTACCTTCCAGTTGCTTAGTCTTTGCAGTGCCTGGGTGATGTCTTCAGTTATTATGGAGGTTCAAAGTTGCTCAGATGCTGAGTTTGTTGTTTTAATACTCCTTTTTTTTTTGGTTTTTCGTTCGCCGACCATATTTCTCTCCAGAATTCTTCCACTTCTTCTGCCGTTGTGCTGCAGTGATTTCTATTTTATTTTTGCCAACTTCTTGGTAGAACTTTTTGGGGTTGGATTTGAACTTTTTGTTTTGTTCAAAGAAGCGCTGGCGTTTCTCGTACCGGCGGATCCTTTGTGCTTTGGCAAGGATATCTTGCTTTAGCTTTTCTTTTATCTCAGGTAAAATCATGTTGTGTGATGTTGTATTTGCGGAGTATTTTTGTTTTCTTTTTGTTGCTCAGTAGCGTTTGATTTCGTACTGATTTCATTAAGAATCGACAGATCTTTTCTCAATTTTTGTATTTTGTTTTGGATCTTCTTTATCCACAGGGTTGTTTTGGGTGGTGGTACTCTAGTTTGGATGGGTTTGAGTGAGTATCCAGCTTCTTTTGTGGCTGCATTGGCTGCTACCTATACTAAGTCATTTAGCTCAGTGATATCGCTTTTTGTTTCAGTGGCTATTAGTTCAGTGACGGCTAGGTTTATGCTGTTTATAATTGGTGTTGTTGTTTCGTCTATTTTGATTTTTGGGAGGTATGGTAGGTGGTCCATTTTGAGCTATGTGGTTTTTAGTTCTTTGATTATTCTACTTTTTATATTATCATAATAATAATAATGATCATTATCATCATTATTATTATTATATTATTATTATTATTATTATTATTATTATTATTATTATTATTATTATTATCATTATTATTATTATTATTATTATTATTATTATCATCATCATCATCATCATCATCATCATCATCATCATTATTATTGTTGAGTGAGAGAGAGCAGTGCATGCCATCAAAGTGACACTGGTGTAAAATATACGAAGCCCATCATGACTACCTGACTGATAAGGGTACACCAGGCAAAAGCATCACAACCATATGTGCGCAACAATCATATCAAGATAAACAGCGCATGACCTAGCAGGTGGGGCCCAGTTAGAAATTTCTTCTGGTTGAGTAGCCCATCCCGCTCAAAAGGTTCCTGAATAAGGATTGAATGAACCACCCATGTTTCCAAAGGTGAATTATCCAAACCTCTAAGAATTTCTTTCAACATATGGCTATGATGCTCCCCGCCACTCTGCTCGTGACCAGAGATGCACATATCGTCAACTACTAGGGGACATGCTCAACTGGTTAAGGTCAAACAACTGACGAGCAAATCTGTGGTATTGAGCAGAATATTTGCTGTAGCCCATCTTTTATACCAAAACAAAACAATGTACATGATAACACTTCCAATCATTTAAGATCAGAAGCCATGAGAGCCACTGCCTGGTTCTGCATTAGGGCATTTATTGTTATTATTATTATTGTTATTATTGTTATTATTATCATTATCATTATTATTATTCGACGTCTATCTACACGTGTTGCATATCGCTCCCGTAAGTGTTATTGTTATTTATGTTGCTAGGCATTGTTATGTATTGTAAATGTGTTATCGTTGCATATATAAAATAATCAGGACCTTAGGGAGCTGGTTAGTTGCTCTCTATTTCTAGCCCTTAGCGGCTAATTTGGTGTTCGTTTTAGCTGATACGTCCCTCAAAGTAAAAAAAAAAAAAATAGATGGCGAATGAGAATCGTTCGTCCGCTGAAAAGAACAGTCGGTCATCTGCAAAACAGAAGATCCCAGTCGCAAAAAAAACAGTGATAGATTTAGCAGTAGCAGCAACGACAGGATCAGCGGCAACAACAACAACAAGAACAATAGCGCACGTGAAATATACGAAAGTAACTTCCCGTCGCTTTCAGCACCACTTTCACCATTGCAACAAGAAAAGAAATAAATGACAACAAAAAGCAACAACATACGCAAGAATACTACCACCTTCATCACTACCGCCAGTGGCAACAGTAAACCCACCACCACCATGACATTTGTGTGCGGCATTTTAGTAGCTGGATCGACTTCAGTGTGTACTCCGACGGTGAAGGCTGGTTTATGAAGTTACCCTGGGTTTCCCGCCCATAAAGGGCCTATGACCTCTTTAAAATATGGAGTGGAAAAGTCTGGGTTGTCCCCCTTTGCCAATGACAATCGACTTCCGACAGTACTGCCATCGTTTAACTGTAAACAATGGGGGATTATATCTCTCTCCCGTTAGCTATCAACTTCATGCAGATGCCAAAAGGCCAGCAGGAATCTCCGAAAATGCAAATATGACCCGAAAATGTCCGTTCTGGAGTTAAGTATAGCTCCTGGTTCGAGTGAGTCCCTTAGGATCCTCATGCGTTCGGCTATACATAGCTTGCAGAGTTTCGTCCTGTTGATGTAGGGGCCCGAGTTTTTGAGAATTTTCCATAAGATTGAGTGTGGAACTCCGAAGTCTTTTGGTTGCCAGACGTGGCTGGCCAGCGATGTTACATATCTCCTTACCTTGACCGTGAAGGTTGTTCAACAGTTGGAAAACGTTTCTTGAATGGATTTCCGGTACAACCAATATATTTCTGTGGACGCGCGATGTCAGAACTGTACCTATTATTGTTGTTGCCACTGTTACTGCTGTTGCTGATGTAATTGTAACTGCCGATGTCGTTGCTGCCGTGTTCAAGAACCTGGTAAAGGGTATTAGCAAGAGGATTTCGATCCTTTGGGATTACCCAGGGTAACCCCATAAACTGGTCTTCATCAGGAATATATATATATATAAATGGATAAATGAATTACCTTTTGTTTACAGTCAACACGGAAAATTCAATAAACAGTTACCAGGGTAGCAAAATTCACGCAAGTAACAGTCTGCTAAATAAAAGTTCATTTTCTGAGAGTTCCAACATTAATTTTGTTAATACCAGCCCTTCTCATAATAATAATAATAATAATAATAATAATATAATAATAATAATAATAATAATATAATAATAATAATAATAATAATAATAATAATAATAAAAATAATAATATTAACAACCACAACAACAACTTAGTTTTGGTCTCTGAGGACAACCCCAACAGAATTAAATTTACGTCTAATAATTCTAAGAATAAGAATTCTATATACCAATGTAAAATTACTTCCGGTACCGATGTCTATTTCTATATTGGTGCTTCATCGTCCCAGTTATCTAAGAGAATTTCCAATCATTATTCTTCATTTAGGGATAGTAGTAGTACCACAGAGCTAAGTAAGTTGGTTTGGTATCTTAAAGACAACAATAAGGATTTTAAGTTAGATTAGTTCATCCTGTCCATCTGTTTCCCTTATGACAAGGCCAAAGGATTGCAACTCTGAACTTTTCCATATTCTCTTCTCTAAGAATCAGCTTGTTAACACACTTATAGAGCGATCTTACAAATATAAGCACTAGTAGAAACATACCTTTAGCTCATATAAGTGAGTTATACCAGTCTGTATAGTTTGAACATTCAGTTCACCTTGCCCTTTACTTCAATACAGAAATCTACTTCCAAGCCTTTGAACATTTTTCTACCAATATATCCCTCTTTATTTGTCCTCTACTTATTATTTCTTTACCCCTTCTCTTCCTATGGTCTGCATTTGACGTCAGATCTACTAACGATTTTTTAAAAATACTTAATAGCGTTCTGTTTATGCAGTCATCAAAATTGTCATAATGTCTTGCTGTTGAGATAGGTTCTCTTTTTTTCCTGATGAGAAGATTACATTATTTTACACTGTTTGTTCCTTTGGAATAAAACCAATGTTGTCGTCGAAACATACGTCGAAAGTAAAAGAATTTGAATAACACCTGCGTTCAACTCCATTTATTTACTTATATATATATATATATATATATATATATAATATATATATATATATATATATATATATATATATATATACATTATAGATACATTAATAATACATGTATTTGTGCATGTGTGCATGAATAATTATTTCTGGCTCTTAGGTTCTCTTTTCTTTCCTCACCTTCTCTATATCTTATTTAACATCTCTTCTCTTTCTTCCGTTTAACCTATTATTTATCATAATAGTTTGCTGCCAATTGTCATTATCGGAAAAATGTTTGAATTACTAGGATTTTGGAATAATGTAGGCTTGAAGTTGATTCTTAAGTCGAGTGATTTATGGTAATGTACGTATTATTATTTGTTTTTCATTGTTTGATACCATAGGTCATTAAACTCATCTCTTTCTGTCAATATGAACAAATTACTGATTTTGTAAAACTTTTCTTGACTTTTAAAAAATCTAGCAGTTGAGATTTAAACCTTAATCAGTATCTACTAATAATCGTGTAACCATTGTAGCAATTTCCCATTAAATGTTAATGATGTGACGTGTATGCCATCTCTCCAGTTAAAGAATTTATGGCATCGCTGTTTAAAATTTGATACTTTAAGTTTTATAACACAAATATGATTGAAATGTTTCCTATCAATGGCTCGTCTATCAAAATATCTACACACACGGTGAGCTACAAAATATAAAACATTTGCATATTTACTAGATCTGATCAATACAGCAGTAATATATCCCACTAAAGTATAGATCGACCTAGTAGAAATATATCGTCCAAAGAACTTTCAATATAAGCTGATTCATTTCTGGATCACACGGGTGATAATTTCTGCTCAGCGCAATAATGAAATTACAGATATATAAATTTACACCGATGTATTATGTTAATTGCAGCATTTTTAATGAGATAAGTTGGTAGCAAATTTTCTTCTTAGTTTCGAATCCTCTCGCTCAGATTGGCCAAACTACATTTTCATGAAAGTCATGAGCAGCTACGAGAAATTAACTGAATCGCTATTAAAGGCATGAACGCCCACAAGTACATTATCCAACGAATTAATGTCAACTGGTATGATCCCCCCCCCCAAAAAAAGGTATACATGAAAGAAAGTTAAATGAAATTTCTTGTCAAATTCTAGAAAATTTGCTAAAAGTTATTAAAATCTGGAGTATTGAACTCAAAGACAGAACAACTTCAGATGCTACATGAAACTCTGTCACTCAGTTCCATTACAGTTCTGCTTCTAACAAGCATAAACAAATGTCATATAATAAGCTAAGATATTCCTATGTTATGTAGAAATAGATTTTAAAATATCACATCACGATAACATTTATGTTTTAAATTCAACTAATTCATCGTACATATATAAATATAAGTGTTTGAAATAATAAAATACTGAAACGTGTATTAATATTATTAAGGTGGTCATTAAGACGGGCGTGTTGGCAGAATCGTTAACATACCGGACGAATTGCTTAATGACATTTCGTTCGCCTTTTTGTTTTTTACATTCTTACTTCAAATTCTACCGAGGTCAACTTTGCCTTTCATTCTCTCGGGGTCGATAAAATAAGTACCAACTGATTACTGGAGTCAATGTAATCGATTACCCTACCCCCAGAATTGCTGGCCTTGTGTCAAAATTTGAAGTCATCCTCACTTTAACATGCAGCTTGACAGCATGTCTTCCTACTATTCTGTTTTACAAGTGATGACCACCCATAAAATTGAACTCAGCTGGCCACTTTTATGTAATATCAGATCAGATGAACATTCTGCGGAGTGTTTGGTAACATCGTGTAAAGAACAGAATTCTCAAGTAGTTATCCAGTACCCTATAACCTAACCATACTCACCCTGAACAAAATGTCTTTGAAAGAAAAAACATTGTAGTTTTGGAAATGTGAATACGTTGCAGAACAAGGATAAAATGTGCAATGTGCAATCGTAATTAGGCACTTGGATTGAACTCAAACTTTCGTATTGGGAATAAATATCTACATATTTGGAGAACCGTGCATTTGGATTGTTCTGTAGGTCTGAACGAGTAGGAGCCGATTTAGGCTAAATAATTGGATTTCAATAAACTATTAGGCAGTATTTTGTAGAAACTAAAACAAAATGCATCATGACGATAGTTGGGTAACAAATCAATTTTTTTCTGCTTATTATCTCGTCAAAATTGCTTATTCATTTCTTATAACACATTTAATTATTTTGATACACTAGTTCATACTGTCGTAATTTTTCCTTGGAGTTTTGAAACTAATATCTCACTTACTCTGCACATGATAGTATTATTTACTATGCTATCAATCTTTCGTATTTTACAGTTATCTCATACTGTATATACGCTACTTTTGTTAAACGTCCATTCCTGTTCGGGCACTTGTTCTACATGTTGAAATATGTTTATAAATCTAGTGTATTTTCAAAAGTTTATTAATAATATGTTTTAGATTTTATTGTGAAATAAAATTTATTTTATAAAACAGAATCGAAGATTTAAAAAAATCTGCTATTTTTTTCAATTGTAATATTTTAGTAAATCTAATATGTCATGTACTAACATGTTTCGATTCTTATCACCAACATAAATTACCAACATAAATAGCATGATTTATTTAAAAATTGATAATTCTAATTTGTATTTACTTTTTTCTTTATATTTCATATTTTTAAACTTAACGATTGGCAATTCATATGGGAAATTCATATAAATATTGCCAATCGATCAAATAACAGTGACATTTTGTTTTCTATAAACGAAATAAAAATATTTGAAATATGTTAAATGATAATTGTGACGAATGTTCAGCCACTAGATGTCATAGGATAAAAACCTAAAGATATTTACAATTTTACTCAAGAATTTATTTATAAAATAGATTGTTGAAAGTATTAGTCCGACTTCTATAAGATAATAGTAATAAAATGCAGATGCAAGGCAAATATATAAGTATCGATTTTTTTCACGCATTGTAGAAAGGAATGAAAGGACTCAACTTATATAAATAACCAGCGACAAAAATATGAAAGAACAAAAAGACTGATTATACATCATCTGTAAAAAAATATATATACTAATACAGTATCATATGTTGACAGATAATGCTTCTTCTCCAGTGTGTGTTGTATTTATATGGAAACGGTCGATTTTATTCACGGGTTATTTCTATTGCCATCGATGATGTATAGACTAAACAGTATCAAGTTATTCATTAGAAGATATGTTATTCTTGTTCGCCAAACTTTAAAAAGAAGACTTACGCGTCATTAGTACCAATCGTCCTGATAAAACATCTACAGCAAAGATAAGTACAGTATAATGCCGTACATATCTTCAGAGGCTTTCTATTGAGTAAATGTTTTGCTGATGTAAAATATTGATCTCAAACACTTGAGTGCGACGAACTCTTGCAAAGGGAAGTCAATCTTTGACAAGTATGTTAGGTTACTCAGTCATTTAAATCAGTTTGTTGTCTGCTCCAAGCAGACTATAAACGATACGTAACAGCGCTGAAACATCATGCGCATGCGCATACACATTTAAATATTTTATACTAAATACCAATGGCGTAAAACTAAAGAATTTCATAATAAGTATTCTAATATTACAAAAGAAGAATGCTATAAATCCCTCACAAGGTATTTGAAAATCTTAATTGTATTCCCAAAAGCAGTGATAGATAAAAAAAAATTGTAAAGGTTACGATGAGGCATCCACTATATATGTACCACAAATGACACGATAGAACACTAGATACTGAAGTATCTGATGAAAACCAGCAATATGAAACACATTTTCTAATGCAATCCTTCGCAAAGAGTAATGGACTACCCGGTGCAAGCTCACCGCAAAAGATTTAATGTAGTTTACAAGTGCCCCGCCCTAAATACGCTCTAAGAATCCAGTAAGATTTATATTCGAGTTACTGTTAATTTCAAGTAAAGATATTCTGCACATTTAAACTCGTTTAAATACAAATACAAAATAACAGTAGACCTACATTTCTCGCAGAACATATACACTGCCTTAGAAAAAAGAGCATACTCTATATCTATAAAACAGTCCTTGGACGAAAATAGTATGCACATTTTGCTTTGACGGTTAATGGCGGCCAGACCGAGGCTAGGATCGAGCTGAAAATTGGCAGGGATACTAAATGCGTGGTGAGGATGAGACCCGCGGTGGTTAACATTCGCAAGCTATAAAGATGTGGTTGCTATGGCAAAAAGAGTGATTTTTTATCGATTCAAGGGGACCCAGAGCCCCTCTAGGTTTGTGCGATTGGCTTTTAATGCCCAGCGGCATGCACTGCTGGTTGTTGCGCCTAATAGACATACATTTTGTCGCGAAATTCCGGCTACTAGGAAACGATTTTTCATTGTGAAAAACGAGTGCTTTTTGCCCTCTTTTTTTAAAAATCTTTTCCATAAATCAACTATCGTAAAAATTTTCTACCATGACCTCACATTTTCTATGTATGTGTGCGTACCTTAATAGATGTGATTAGACAGAGGTCCAATAGAATTGAATGGATCGGTCGCTGGTCAAGATGTTCTTATAATTCAAATGTCTCTCACTCCGATACGATCTACATGTTTAAGCGGCTTCAATTTCCTATCAAACTCTCCTTGCAATGACAATAAATAAGGCACAGGGTCAATCGTCGCAAATGGTTGGTTTATATCTTACAGAGAAAGTGGTCTCCAACGGTCAACTTTACGTTGGATGCTCCCGTGTTGGCAGGCCGCATCAGAAGGGAAAACAAGAAACGTTGCCTAACGTAACTCAATGACAGACACAGCTTCACTCACTCGCTCTATCTCTCTTTCTCACCCTCTTTTTCTCTCACATACACACATCCATTTCACATACCTTCTTTCAATTTCTGCTCCCTGCAAATAAAAGTTTTACGGATGCAACTGCTTACAAAAATAGGGATTAATGTATAATTTCTTTATATGTTCATAATTAAATAAATGTTTTAATGATTAGACAGAGGTCCAATACAATAGCTCTCAGAAACAGACTACGTACAAATTCTTTCTCTACAACTCTTGAACCTGTTTTCTGACGGGGGGGGGATTTTCATACCGCTGGACGCTTCAATCGAAACAGGGGACCCGAAATGATAAGGTTGAGAAACGCTGTTATAGATTATGCCTAACCGAAAACGATCACACCCACATCATCCAAACAGACCGGGTGAAACCGGGCTTAACTGCTAGTATATAATATATCTCCTCCATAACAAGGCCAAAATACCCCGTGCTGGTTATGTTTGAAGGAATACCAATACCAATAGAAAAATCAACATTATATCAATTCAAAGAATTGATAAGAAAATAAATATAAAAACCAATTCAGATTTTAATGCCAATTAACAAAGTATAAAAATAAAAACTCATTTCTCCCTAAAACTATTTTTATAAGAGCTAAAGTAATAATTTAAATAGAGTAAGAAATAGCATTTTGGAAATCCTTCTGTGAGTGCATTTATACTCAAACATTTCTCTTGTGTTCAATAGACAAACCATTATAGCTTTGATAAATGCTGCACATTTAAGGCCTCATTACATTACTGCTTAGCCTCTTTATAACTCCAAACAATTATTAAATAAACAAAATAGAGCCGTCGCTTCGTGCGTTTATAAATTCTTTAAATCTTTTCGAATTGCGGGAAAAGGACTACCGCTGGTTCTCACTGATATATATTTTAGACGTCATATAAATCAGTTTAATTACCTTATCATGATATCCTTTATGTCATTTTATTTTATAGATTCTCATTTTTCTTTTAATTCATGTTACATCCCACCTAGGTTATAATTAACCTAATACCTGTTCAGTTGCAACACGATTGTTGTCAAATATATAACACCAGGACTTTTCTTCTCACGGTAATGGAGTTAAACACTGGTTACTAAAATATATAAAATTAATTTAACTTACCAGATTTCTTCGCTGAACATATTCAATTACTTTTATAGTATGTATTATCCATTATAACTATATTTGTTTCATCCCTGAACCCTATAATTTCACTCTACGAGAACTTAGCAGAAGAGCCTCTTTTATCATTTATTCCCATCGACCTTACACATTCACTAACACTTTAAATTTTAAATTTAACATTTTAATATAATTTTTATATATATCTAGTACCGTTGTTTGTAACTGGTTCCAGCCTAAATCTCTCCTCACCTCTAATCGTATCACGCTCACTGTTGTAGGGGCTGTGATTTGAGAACTTCATTAACTTTCAAAACCACTTTAATACCATCCAACGCCCCCTCCACTCATGCTATCCGATGACTTTGGTCAATGCTGATGCTCAACGAAGAGATGAAACTGTTTTTCACTACTAGCATCAGCACAGAGGTCACACCAATATACTCCGTAAATGTAAGAGGACTGTTATAAATCAGCAACAGAACTGAAATTAGCTTCCTGAGAGATCTAGTGACATGCAACCAAGCTTTTACAAAGCGCTCACTGAAACACACTTAAAACCCGACATCGCAAATGCAGAAATACACATAACAAAGTACGTCGTATTGCAAAGTGATACAAAAGACATGAGCCACGGTAGAGTGGCAATGTACATCCGTGAAGATCTCACGCCCCAGATCCTTTTGTCACACACAAACTCAGTGTGTAACACACTAATTGAACATACAAGCCAACTCCATGTAGTTATATTTAATACATATATCCAGATGTCCCAAATCACACGGGCCTATTCTAAGATTGCTTTGCAAGAACAGAAGAGGTCTTAACCAAAAAAGAGCATATCAGTGTACTTCTCATGGGAGACTTCAACCTGCCTAATGTGAAATGGCATGTAGGACTTTTCCTCTCAGGAATGATGCAATGTGAGCAAAGTCAGGTGGAATCCCTGCTCAACCTCACTAACAAATTATATATAGAGCACATAATACTCCAACCAACCAGGGCAAACATTGTACTTGATCTCTGCTTCACAAACAATGTGGATCTCATCTATAATGTGAAAGTAACACCGACACTAATCTCAGATCACAACATAATAGAGCTGACTATGTATGGACTAAAGGAACCCAGAGACATGCAGCCTATGAGAAGCACCCAAAACCTATCCAATCTGAACTACACAAAGCAGACGACTGGAAATCAATTGAAAAAGAGATCATCAAACGGGACTGATCCCAATGTCTCTCTACACCTGACATAGACATGAAATTGAAAACTTTCATGTCCGTAATACAAGCCATATGCTACGTCTTTCTCCCAAACAGAAAGGCCACGGCATATAAGAATATTATTCCCAGGGAGAAGAAAGTTCTCATGAGACGACGTAAAGAGATTGCAAACCGCCTCAACAGAGAACTCGATGACAGTAAAACTCCCCACCTGCGAACAGCACTGCTGGAGATTGAGAAACAAATGAAGCACTCTCTTGAGAAGGAAAGATCAGGCAGAAAAGCCTGGGTCATACAAAATATAAAATCAGACCCTGAAGCCTTCTTTAGGTACACCAAGGTGACTACCTCTGTGTATTGCAGGGTAGGGCCACTCCTCCAAAAATATGGCTCCCTGACGGGAAACCCAATGAGGATAAGTGAAACACTGAATGAACAGTTCAAAAGTGTCTTCACCCCACCCTGCAGAACATGCAAGTTAACAAACCTGTAGAAGCTGAACAGGAGACAGTAACAATTGATTGCATCAGCATCAAGGAAAAGGATGTAATGCTAGAAATAGACGATATAGATGCAAACTCAGCTCCTGGCCCTGAGGGATTCCCAAGTCATGCAATCAAGTCCTTACAAAACCATTGCAGCTTCTTTTGTAGAGCTTCCTCGCAAATGGTAAGCTCCCAGACAAACTAAAGAAGGGAACAAAGCTTGAGAGACCTGCATGGCGTGGATGTAGGTCTTTTCAAAACAAAACTAGATCTCTTTCTGTTAAGAGTCCCAGATGAACCTACTTCCAGGGAAGAAGCACGCATGAGGATAGCAAAGTCGAACTCCCTCATCCGCCAAGAGTCACATATCAAAGGATGTTTAGTGAAAGTGCAGCAAAGTAAAGGGTGGTGCCCCAGCATGGCCGCAGTCCTTGGAGTGAAACTTATAAAAACATATATATTATATATATATATATATATATATATATATATAATATATATATATATATATACATATATACATATAAAAGCATATATATATATATATTCATATAAAAGCATATATATATATATATATAAAAGCATATATATATATATATATATATATATATATATATATATATATATATATATATACAAAAATCCATCACAGCCTATGTAGCAGAATGCTATATATTTGTTGGTATTAGTACACAGGTGGACTGGTTTCTGGTTTGACATAAGTCTAACACTAATCAGCACATGTCAACCATTTAAAAAATCTTCCCAACCCGCCACGTTGAAATCTGCTGGCCCTCTAAATAGTTTTGCGCCAAATCAGAGCAGCCTCAGTGAGAAAACTTTCAATATGGAGCAAATATTGAGGAGCAAATATTTATATAAATATTATTATTGCCATTATTATCGAGGGCAATATAAATAATTGATAATAACAGCAATAATATGTTGCAGGCTTATATAGCCATATATTTAACAGCAATAATATGTTGCATTATATAGCCATATATTTAAAATTCATATGATAAAGGCACACGAATGTTAATGATAAGGGCACACGAATGCCTGCAAGACATAAAAGTTAAAAACTCTTTGCCCTCGATAATAATAGCAATAATAATATCTATATAAGTATTCACTCTTCAAACATTTGCTCCGTATTGAAACTTTTCAAACTGAAGCTGCTCTGATTTAGCGCAAAACAATTCAGAGGGCCTGCAGATTTCAAAGTGTCGGGTTAGGAAGATTTTTCAAATGATTGACATGTGCCGATGAAGGTAAGATATGAATTTTATATATGAATGTGTATATATATATATATATAATATATATATATAGTTGCAGGAGTGGCTATGTGATAAGTAGCTTGCTTCCCAACCACATGGGTTGAGGTTCAGTCCCACTTCGTGGCACCTTGGGCAACTATCTTCTAATATAGCCTCGGGCCGCCCAAAGCCTTGTGAGTGGATTTGGTAGACAGAAATTGAAAGAAGCCCGTCGTATATATATATATATTATATATATATATATATATATATATATATATATAATATATATATATATATATATATATGTCGTATATATATATATATATATATATTTGTGTATCTGTTTGCCTCCCCAATATCGCTTGACAACCGATGGTGGTGTGTTTACGTCTCCGTCACTTAGCGGTTCGGCAAGAGACCAAGAGACCCCGATAGAGTAATTACCTTGTGCTGGTGTCTTCAGTTATTGCCTCAGGCTATAGTGAGTGGATTTTGTAGATGGAAACTGAAAGAAGCTCATCGAATGTAGATACATGTAGATATGCATGTGTTTGTGTGTCTGCTTGCCCCCCCCTCCCATCGCTTGACAACCGATGTTGGTATGATTAAGACCCCGTAACTTAGCGGTTTATTTTATTGTTTTGTTTTCCATTTATGATTTATATTTATATATTAATAAACTGTATGTCTATTTTTTATTTATCTATTGGAATAACATTGTTATTGATATAGGTAATATAAATCAGTAAATTCTTCTGAAACATTTCTATCTATCTATCTATCTATACACACAAATACATTCATATATATATATATATATATATATATATATATATATATCGTGACGTATATTTGCCATCTCAATATGGCTACCCCTAAGGGTGGATGCTACTGTAGTTTTTAGCCCCAGGAGGACACACTCCTCCAGCTGGCCATAGACACACTTTCTGTGTCCTGTCAGTATTTGCAAAGGGAAGTCATCCTTCCCGTCTCCAACTTATGATACACACGGACTCGAGTTTCGAGGTATTGACCTCTCGTCAGCGTGTGACAATCATAGTTGTCGGCGAGAATTAGATTTCCTTCACAAATACTTATACTTTTTCCAGCGTCCACTGTCGCTGATATTGAAAAAGTGAAATCAAACAATGATAAATATCAAAGTGAGTTATATACAGTAGCGGTAACACATCGTGACGTATATTTGCCATCTCAATATGGCTACCCCTAAGGGTGGATGCTACTGTAGTTTTTAGCCCCAGGAGGACACACTCCTCCAGCTGGCCATAGACACACTTTCTGTGTCCTGTCAGTATTTGCAAAGGGAAGTCATCCTTCCCGTCTCCAACTTATATTTATATATATACTTCCCTTACCATAAGCCTTCTTCTAACCTTAAATATGTCAGTATTTTCAGTAACCATGCAAAAACTATCACCGATAATCTAGTTAAAAATATATCCTTAAGACTATCAAATTTATCTGCGAATGTCGACATTTTTAAACAAAAAGCGGAATTTTATAATACCGCCCTGTCAAAAGCCGGTTATAGGGATAAGGTATCATATATCGACCCGGCCCATTCTAAACTAATATTTGCCTCTCAGGATAAGAAAACTAATAACAATAGAAATAATGTAATTAATGGTTTCAACCCTAGCAACGTCGACACTAATATAATTAACAAAAATAATGTACGGACCAGGGGAGGCAATCGAAAACCAACACCAATTCTACAACACAGAAATACTCCTTTTAATGTAAATGTTAGCACTCTGAGCTATTCTAAATCCCCAAAAAACTATATCAGGTTTGTTATTCCTTTCGGGAAACAAATCAGGTCTACCCTCCCTTTACAATTCCGTGAAGCTGTAGGCAGGAACTTTCCCAGGAATTCTAGGTATTACTCTACCATCAATTCGGATAAGGTGAGGATTGCATTTTCCAACACTAGAAACCTATCGCAGATAATTGCCTCCCATAATAATAAGCTGTTAAATAAGGATTCATCACCCAGGAGTAGCGACACTGCCCTTACCAATTCCAACCTAACATATAATAATAATAGTAATAATATAAACAGTATTGATATTAGCAACATTCATATCAGCACTGGCGTTAACAATAGTAATAATGATAATAATATTAGCCAGATTATTAACAGTGGTGGTGTTAGTGGTAACAATAACAGCATTTCTAATAACAGTTGTATTATTGATGATAACAGTCCAGCATTCCTATAGTCAGAGAAATTGCCGACGATATTACAATTAATAGTAATGATAATAAGATGAATAGTATCGTGACCAATGCTAGCAACAATATTTACACCTATCATAACAATAAAACCTCTGTCTTAGTATCGGATTTTAACCCCAATAGATTACCTATCCAAAAATTCCAAAATTAGAAACACCATTTACCAGTGCAAAATTTCTTCGGGAACCGATGTCTTCTTCTACATTGGAGCAACTTCTTCTAAATTAGCCCAAAGGATATCCAACCATTACTCAACTTTCAGAGATAAGAGAAAGCAACACAGCACGGGACTAAGTAAATTAGTTTGGCGTCTGAAGGACAGCAATACAACTTTTAAACTGGAATGGTCCATATTGTCGGTATCCTTCCCGTTTGACAAGGGCAGGAAACATTGCGGCGTCTGTAATTCCGAACTTTTTCATATTTTGTTCGCCAAAGTCATTTTAATAAATACAATCGTCGAGAGGTCCTACAGATGCATGCACTGGCAAAAACACACCTTTCAATCATATGAATAATGATTAATATAGAGCCCCTTGAATTTTAATTAATATAACTATTTTTTATATATTTCACCCCCATAGTCAAAAAATTCTTTTTATACTTTCAAAGAACTACTACTCAATCCAGTGAGTATGTGTTACCTTTGTTCCTATACCTCGCCCTCCTCTTTCTCTCTCCCTTTCCCTCTATCTATAGTAAGCACATTTAAACACACAGACACAAACCGTTCACCTCGACACTGTCTGTTTTCTGGCACCCACTCATCCACAAACACAATCACGCACACACATACACACACACATTAATGCCGTTATAAACAGTCACACACACAGACACTCACTCACAAAAGAAAATTCACCATTCATTTGAACTGCACCCTTTCACCTTCCTATTCTTATGCCTCTCTTCTCCTACTTCGTTTGAACCCTTGGACCTTTACAACCTTCTAGATTCTTCTACATCCAACCATTTTGACGTCACTCCTTACAAAGGAATTTTTTAAAGAGACACTCATTTTCACTATGGGCTCCGTGTGAGCAGTCATCTAAAAGTTTTTTGTGCATCTTGATGTTGACATAAGTTCTTTGCTTTTCCTGATGAGAAAGCGGCATGATATACTCCTTATTCCTTCGCAATTAGGAATATGCAGCCTTCGAAACATATGTCGAAAATAAAGGAATTTTGTTAATTCGTCGTTCAACTCCATTCTTTCATATATATATATATATATATATATATATATATATATATATATATATATATATATATATTCTGTTACTTGCTTCGGTCATTTGACTATTTAAGCAACTATGTCTGTCTGATGAAGCATCATTACATAATTAAAGGATTTGATTATTCTTGAAAACCAGCGTTTTATTAATGAAGCGGAAGCAGCTGTAATTTATGAGATATGTCATTTGTTTGTATAAAATATTTAAATTGAATTTTATACAAACAAGTTTCCGCTTCGTTAACAAAACGCTGTTTTTCAAGAATAATCAAATCCATTTAAATATGTAATGATGCTTCATCAGACGGACATATTTGCTTAAATAGTTGACGAAAAATATCAAATGAAAACATATACGAAAACGCTTTATAAGAACGAGCTTAATCAGAAACAAGTAAATAATCCAAAACAAATTTTGTAAATTCATAAATTTAAAGCTATGAATATTCCGTTCTATAGTCGATTTATTACCACAATACACACGTTCATGTGTGTACATATTTATTTATGCTTATATATACACACATAACCTATCATTTATGTATGCATAGATAGACACACACGTAAGTATACACAGATGCATATACACATACACAAGTTTATATATATATATATATATATATATATATATATATATATGAATATATATTACCAAAGTGGCTGTGTGGTAAGTAGCTTGCCTACTAACCACATGGTTCCCGGTTCAGTCCCACTGCGTGGTATCTGGGCAAGTGTCTTCTACTACAGCCCCGGGCCGACTAAAGCCTTGTGAGTGGATTTCGTAGACGGAAACTGAAAGAAGCTCGTCGTATATATATATATATATATATATATATATATATATATATATATTATATATATATTTGTGTGTGTCTGTTTGTCTCCCCAACATCACTTGACAAACGATGCTGTGTGTTTACGTCCCAGTCACTTAGCGGTTCGGCAAGAGAGACCGATAGAGTAATTACTGGGCTTCCAAAGAATAAGTCCTAGGGTCGATTTGCTCTACTACAGGCGGTGCTCCTGCATGACCACAGTCAAATGACTGAAACAAATAAAAAAAGACTATATCTATCTATCTGTCAAGCTATCTATCTATATACATATATATGTGTATATATATATATATATATATACATATATATCTATTTTATATATGCATACATATAGATGTATATATAAAAAGACTTTTATGCATATATGTATATATGTATATATATATACATATACACATATGTATACCTATGTGTATATATATATATTCATGTAGATATATGTATATGTTGATACATATATATATTTATGTAAGTATATATATATATGTATGTAATACTAAGTAATTAAGGGTTTAGCAACGATTTGCCTCACCACACACCGAATTTAGAAATAGCAGTCAAAGAGTTATAGCTATTCTTTCTACTAAAAGGGAGATCTCAGTAAAACCACAGCACTTGAAAGGCAAACACAAACAGGCAAGAGAGAACGAAATGACAGCAAACTATCATACAATTTTAAGTCACCTACGGACGTACGTTTCGAGATTAAGTTTTAGGAAAGCATAAGAATTAGATAATTATGTCTTACCCAACTTCTTCTCTCAACAGCGTAGGACACTACAATTATGAATAATTGTATATTAAATTTCGAGATACTAGAAGGCATCATCTCAACTCAGTATCAGAGCGAGCTAAAAACCGTTACCAGTATCACTAAATTCAAAGTGTGAATGAAAGTTCGTGTCAGCAACCCCTTCCCACCCGCGTGTAGCCAAGACAAGATGTTGCGGTCATTTACTGGGATGAAATATGGTTATCAGTAATAAAATAGGGTAAAACTAATTAATTTGGAATAATCAATTAATTTCACCAAGTAGATTTCGGCATGTAAAAGCCTCGTTCGAGGAAAGTTTAAGTAATACTAAGTAATTAAGGGTTTAGCAACGATTTGCCTCACCACACACCGAATTTAGAAATAGCAGTCAAAGAGTTATAGCTATTCTTTCTACTAAAAGGGAGATCTCAGTAAAACCACAGCACTTGAAAGGCAAACACAAACAGGCAAGAGAGAAAGAATGTGTATATATATATGTATGTACATATATATATAAATATATATATATATTTATCAAAAGAAAAACAGGATGCAAAGTATTTAGCGGTACATATGTTTCTGGCTTTATTAGACAGTTTATATCAATGCATAATTGATGTAATATGTATGTCAATAGCCTTCCTCAGCCGCTGACAAATACCACACCAAAGGCATGTATTACATTATAAGTTTGGGAAAAAGACGAGTTTCGTTGGAGATGCAAATCCTCATAGTCGTATACAGCTGAGCGAGATACCAAAACCAAAACAAAGCGTCCATACCGTTTTTCACTCGATATAGAATGAGGAGGTTGGATGTTGAGATAATGAGGGAAGGAATTGGAGGAGGTGAATCTTTAATGAGTTTGGGATCACAAAGAGGGAAAGTAGCAGGTGCAAAATGTAATAAAAGAGTAAATTGTTTTTTAAATATCAAAAAAGTATATAAGTATATAAATATACAAAGGGTGTCGTATGTTTAGTCTAAATTTCTAGAGCTATACTGTGACAGTGTAGACGTGAAAAAACATGGAAATATAAATAAAGATAAAGAAGCCAAAAAATAAAGACGAAAAATAACAATAAAAATAAAAATAAAATATAAAGGGATAAAGAAATATAAAGGGGTAAAGAAATAAAAAGGTGGACATAAAGATAAAGTAAGGTACAGAGAACAATATATGCCGGTTATTGAAGCTTTGGGATGTATTGGTGGGTGTCATAAATTAAGACTTAATTATCTGGGGAGTAAGCGGATGGTCAATATAAGTTGTCTGCTCCAAGCTGGTGTGTGGCTAAATAGTTTATCTGCTTTTTCATAAAAAAATGTCAACATATACACACATACATGCATGCATATACATACACACGCACACATATATACATACGTACACCTGTGTGAAAGTACCGACAGGGATACACATATACATACATACCGCTACGCACAGATACCCAAACCCGCACATAACTAAATACATATATACTTATACACATACACACCTCTTCACGCGTGCCCGTATACATATAAATGCATACACACATACATATACCGATCCCGCACATCTACACACATATACGTATATGCGCACATACATATATATCTCAATATACACATACATACAGAAAAGCACATGGGTACGCATATACATACATGGAAAAAAGTGCATGCAGCTGGGCACGAGAACTCACGCACATACGTACATATACACACACACGTACATTCACACATACATAAGGAAGCAAATCTCTATGCATATACACATATATGCATATATGCATATATACATGTACACTCACACACACACCCCCAAAAGAAACTAAGTAAAAATATATATACACCCGCACCCGTAGATACACCCACAGACATGTATATATACATACGCGTACACTTCCATAGACCAACACATACAAATGCATATATATATAATACATACACGCACATATATATACACATATACATATATATATGCCTATGCTCGCACGTGCACTAATGTGTATGCGCCTGCGCAGGTATATACTTCTACGCAGGGGTACGTATAACTCCCGAAATATACAGGTCTCCACACCTATGCGTCCGAAGATTCATTCCTGCACACACGCAAAAGGAACCTACATATTCTAAGTGTCTGTCTCAGATAGGGTGGTGTGGCGGTTATAAACCATTGTAAATAAATTATAAGTGAATAATTAGCAAGTTAAAGAGGTGTACGGGTAAATCAGAAAAGAAAGAAAAAAGGAAAAAAGTAAAAGTAGAGATGCGGCAAAATTAGAGAAGGTACGGGTACGTATGCAGAGGTGAGTATGTGTATAAGTATATATGTATTTAGTTATGTGCGAGTTTGGGTATCTCTGCGTATCTCTCTCTCTCTGTACATGCTAACATACAAAAAACATTTTATATGATATATAAGAAATACGAAATTGGATTTTTCGTTAACATTGGCTGTGGGAACGTAGACCTTCGTTCAGCCAAAAGATTGATTCTTTGTTAACGTACACAATACTACTTATCTGAACAGTCACCATTGATATCTGGAGGTATGAATAAAGAAACAGGACGGATAGGTTAAGAAGGAGGGAACAGATACCAAAAATCTTACAGAAAAGACATTCCAACCGCATTTGACCGCTACTGATAAACTGAATATAATTCTTGAGCTGTTTGCATTAATCCTCACTTACTGTAAGATAACTGAGATATTAATCTGTCAATGTGTTTGGATAGCAGAGGTGTGACATGTCGGGAACTCTGCGATTGAAGGACTGACATGGGCGTATGGAAATCGATTGCAATGCATACCTTATGTTAACATGACGGGTTGACTTAAATAATGAAGTGGTGTGAAATGTCTACGAAAATACTGGAAGTAATGAGTGCTTGAGATAGAAATTATCAGAAGTGAATGGCCATACCAGATGAGGAGATTTGTTAGCTTCTCCTTTGAATGATATATATAGAAGATACTAGTATGCCCAGTTTTGTGATTCAGTGAGTCACTTCGCGATCATAGATGTCTGATAGCCCACAATAAGCCCGTCAATCATCAGCTGATAGCAGCGCAAAAGATATGGGACTTTTCAAAACTCAACAGTAGATTCTACTCAGGATAAATTTACAGAACCGATGACGGATGATATCTGAAAATATTTACGTACTATTATATTTAAATCCAAATATTTACGTAATGTTATATTTAAATTCAAACACTACTGATGTCGATTTTGCTTCGGATTTTCTAGGAATTTATAATTTTGGAGTCGCTTTAACAATACTCTCTTTTCAGAACTGGTGCTCTTAAAATCTTTATTATAAATATTATTTATGTTGTCGATGAAACAATATTTGAAGAATAATTTGCTGCAGAACATAATTATCTTCGACTTTCAACGAATACTAATTTATTGCAAACATATCGATCTACTAACAATCTACTTGTCAATATATTAACCTTCAGAATAAGAGTTAAATAGACAGATATATACAAGGGAAAACACAACGTAAAAAGAAAACAAGCTAAGGAAAGAAAATTTAATACAGGATGGAAAACAAACAGAAAGGAAGAAACATAATTGACGACTTGCCAATATAAAGAACTAAAAATTCAAACGAATATCTACAAGTATGTGTGTGTGTGTGTGTGTGGATAGAGGGAGGAAAAGAGAAAGATATCTAGTAAAAGAGAGTTAAATAAAATTAATTAGATACATATATACATGCACATGCACACACAAACATATACAGACAGTGCAAGACACGCAGGCACACGTATACATACAAGTGCGTATGTGTGTACGTGCGTGCACACATGCGTATCTGTGTTGTGTGAGTCAGTGTGTATGTATTTTGAAATGTATTTTACGTAATGCATTTTACAAGTAGTATAAAGTTTTAGCCAACCTTTACTTGTAAAATTGATTACTAATAACGCTCCATAACCTATTGACAAAAGCTGAGATAATATCAGACATATTTTCGATCTTTATCGGATGCTAACGATTCTTATAGCTATTTATATGTACTATATATTATACTACACTAAATTGCGTGTTTCCTACTTTAAAATGTAAACTTTTATAAGCGATTCAAATTTTTAGCCAAAGCTCTGTACTGCTTATCAAAATATATAATTTAATGCAGCATCAAGCACGCCCAGTTTAATATATTAACAAAGTAGTTGGTTATGTAGCTTGCAAAATCTCCAATCAGGGCAAATTTATTTAGTGAAACCACGTTATTTAGTGTCTTTATATAGCAATGAGCTGTATCACCCCACAAGTAGATCTAGAAATATGCAATGCAAGAGATCTTGATTAGACCTGTAATACGATCAAGCCAATCTCTCTTTTCTGTGCAGGTGAAAATAAAAATGAGATATTTGTTTATATCAGTCCACATATATTCAGTTACATATTTCAGCATTGGTTGAAAAATTGCTTTTATTATAAAAATTTCGACGTATCGGACACTTGATGCCTTGCACATCAATAGTTATATATTTGACCACATATACAGTGAGAGCATTAACTATGCAAATTGGACTACCAGATTTAGTGAAGTCACTTTCATATTGAATAGTTTTATGAATAGCTTTATATTCTGCCTCACTTTTAGGACAGATAAAGGTGGGTCCCTGAATATATTCCAACTAGAATCGACACCTAGAATAACCAATCTTCTTTTCATGTCTGCGGAAAATGAAATATCAATATATATATATATATATATATATATATATATATATATATATATATATATATATATATATATATATATTATATATATATATATATA
>NC_043008.1:23850144-23922644 GCF_006345805.1 Octopus sinensis | reverse complement strand
GTTGCTGCTGTTGTAGTGACATTTTTGTTCTTAATGTTTGTTGTGTTTTTGATTCTGTTGTGGGTGTTTGTGATGGCGTTGGTGATTGTGGTGCTTGTAGTGTTGGTGTTGTCATCAATGTGTCTGTGTTTCTGGGATTTCTCCCTTTTTTCGGTGCCTATTTGTTTTGTTTTAGGTTTATTTTCTTTGCCTTCTGGGCTTCCCCTCATCAACATTTTGATGCGTGGAGGAGTCCGTATCTTGTATGTTTTCTTCTGGTGTTGTTTGTTCTGGTTCTCTTATATAGTTGTTGTTACCTTTCTGCTGTTGTTGTTCTTTTTGTCTTTGTCGATTTATGGGTTGTGGTGCTTTCGTTTGGAAGAGGGCAATTTCCTCAGTGCGACGCGTGGTCGCCGAGCTCTGTATTGCCTGCCTCTGCTGTACTGCCTCGATCTCACAATGTGGTAGATATCCTGCCATATGTCTTTCAAAGCTTTTTCCACATGGTCGCGTTTAGCGTTTTTGAGTTTCCTTATCTTCGTGTTCACGCACCTGTAGGCAACTCTCCCGTTTGGCTGTTGCTTCAAGCACGTCGCTTGGAGGCATCAATTCTGCCCTCCTTCCATTCATTTTCATATATTTTGCTGCCTTTGTTTAGTTTTTCTATTTTGTTCTCCAATTAGATGTTAACCAATTCCTTAGCTGCCGTGATATATGCAAAAGTCTCTTTCCCGCCGCTAACTCCATTTTTGTTATTTTCTTCGCCGCAGTTGCTTTCAGTGTTGTTTTTCGTGCTACTACAATTTCCATGTAGTGCGGGAGACTTTATTCTTTCCTTCCTCTCACCTTCTTTCTGCTTTTCATCTTCTTTCTTTTTTTGTTGACTCTTCACTTTTCATCTTCCTTTTTCTTCCTGCTGTCTGCTACCAATTACGAGGAAGTCCTCGTAAAAATTGCCGTACCACAATCCTTTCTCACTCCCGCCATATTCAATGTTTACTTTCTTCGAAACAAATTTTCGAAGAAATTTGAAAACAAAAAGGTATGTATCACCCCCAGAATGGGGATTTGGTTAACAAACGTCAGACCCCCCCGCCCCCGCCTCCACTCCGAAGGGTAGATGGCTTGCAAAACGATTTAAATAACAAAATGCAATATAGTACCTTTCAAACAAGTGAGTTAGTCATAAATTTACGCCACTCAAAACCATACCTCCAGCTATAGCGACAATAGTAATGATGATGATTATAATAATTCAAGCAATTCGCAATACACTTTTAAAAAAAATTATTGTAATTTGCTTGCAACATTTCAACATGTGTACAAGACAAATGTTTGAAAAAAATGATAACGCTCTTTCACAGTTTCGATTCCAAACTTAGTTAACTCATGTCCCTGGTGCTATGTACAATGTACACATTTTTAAGTACTTGTACTTTTATTTATATATTCGTTGATCAGTGCAAGTGAAAGTTTGTCTAAATCTGTTTGCAGTAACGATGCATTGATCGCAACTGACTCCAGTACTCAAAAGTAAAGCTTATTTGCCAACATAACGGTTGGGTTTGAAAATATAAGGATACAGACTGCTTCGTATAGCCAGCTGAAGATGATGTTTCCTGGGGCTAAATAACAGTAACATTCGTCCCAACCGGGACTGCCACATTATGTTGGCAAATAATCTTTACTTTAGGTTACTGTCACTGAATGTCTCTCGCTGAGAGATTTAGAAATAATAAGTTTTCTATTCATTAGATCAGTAACTGTGTGCCACTTTAAAAATTATATATATTTTCGAACGGAAATTTGGAAGCACCATCTCAGTAGAGCAGTTATTCTGTGCCAATGAAGAGAAATAACCCAGAAACTCCGGTCCACTGATATTGCTCTGTGCTGAGTGGGGGTGCTAAACTCCCCTGTTGGAAAAATATAAGGACACAGATTGTGTTTCATATAGCCAGCTGAGATGATGCTTCCTGGGGCTAAATAACAGTAACATTCGTCCCAACCGGACTGCCACATTATGTTGGCAAATAATCTTTACTTTAGGTTACTGTCACTGAATGTCTCTCGCTGAGAGATTTAGAAATAATAAGTTTTCTATTCATTAGATCAGTAACTGTGTGCCACTTTAAAAATTATATATATTTTCGAACGGAAATTTGGAAGCACCATCTCAGTAGAGCAGTTATTCTGTGCCAATGAAGAGAAATAACCCAGAAACTCCGGTCCACTGATATTGCTCTGTGCTGAGTGGGGGTGCTAAACTCCCCTGTTGGAAAAATATAAGGACACAGATTGTGTTTCATATAGCCAGCTGGAGATGATGCTTCCTGGGGCTAAATAATAGATATATCCGTCCCAACCGGGACTTCCACATTATGTTGGCAAATAATCTCTATTTTAGAGTACTTTTACTGAATGTCTCTCGTTGAGAGATTTAGAGATAATAATTTTTCTACTTATTAGACCCCAGTACTTATTCTTTTAAGCCTAGTACTTATTCTATCTGCCGCTTAACCGAACTACTACGTTACGGGGACGTAAACACACCAACACTGGTTGTCAAGCGATGGCAAGAGACAAACACAGACTCAAAGACACACACACCACACATATCATTCAATTGTAGGATTCGTTAGAATTCACGTATTTCAGCGTGTAGGACGCCGGGAACCGTCTGTGAGTGGGCAAATATGAAACAATATACATATACATACATCTTTACACATTCATACGTAATACATACAAATATTTATGTACGTACGTGAATACAAATATGTGCACATACAGGTGCCCTATCTAACGTAAGTTGTTGATCCATTCTCGAGATTGTTCTAGGAATGGTGTTTGTATAAAATAAGAAAAGAAGCGAAGTCTAACAATTCACAACAGATGTTTCAGCAACAATATTTGCTGATGAATACTTCAATTAATAAATAATGATATAGGTATGTAGAGAATTTGAATTCACCTCCTTGCTAAGTGTTTAGCAAGACAAGTGAATTTGTTAAGAAAACAGTTGAATTTAAGGGGAAGTCAGTAACACTCTAAGAGCAGAGGTCTTAAATATCATAGATCATGGTCATAATTATTTATGGGTTTAGTGGGGACAATAGTAAACATTTTATAATAATGAGAAGGAAACAGAGAAAGAGGAACTGAGAGGAAGCATAATGTTAACAAACACATAACTAAAGTTTGTACTGACATCATATGAATTGCGCCCATTTAAATACTTTTCTACAATTAGTACGTATATTGCCACACACACACATGCATATCAGTTTAACAACACATTAACTCATACACTCACATACACACAAAATATACATCTACGCGGTCTGATCCATAAGTATCCGGACTGTTGCTATAGTAAAGAAGCTAAAGTACAAAGAGTGAAGCCGCTTGGCACAGATTCACCTTGAACTCTCCATGTTCGTAAAAGTACTTATATACATACATATATATCCATGCATACATACACGCACACAGATAATTATATGTACACATGTCTACAAATATACCTATATGTATATATGCGTACTTGTGTGTGTGTGTGTGTGTGTGTGTGTGAGTGTGTGTGTGTGTGTGTGTGTGTGTGTTGTGTGTGTGTGTGTGTGTGTGTGCGTGCGTGTGTGTGTAAAAGAAAACAAGTGGAGTTTAATATATGCTTGTGAATTAACTATGTGACCGGCTATTACATTTTAGACAAATCAGTAACACATCCTGCTCTTAATAACCGAGGAATAAGAGTGCATTTTGTCGGATGGTGACGGTAATCTACGAAACAGTTATTTTTTCTGTTTACGTAAGAAAACAACAGAATGGATTCATATAATTTTCAATCTCTACAGCTATTAAATGATTGCAGAATTTCCATTAATCATATTCTAGAGATTATAAAATTTGTATTTTGAAAGAGCTTTCTATATTTAGAAAATGTAGCAGCTATAACCATGTTCGGCAGGCACCACTACTACTACTGCTGTTACTACTACTACTACTACTACTACTACTACTACTACTACTACTACTACTACTACTACTACTACTACTACTACTACTACTACTACTACACGCTGGTGAAATTCATGAACGTTTCAAAGCCGCTAAACAGGAAAATTTCGATTAAATTTTATCAACAGCTTGCTATATTATTAACAAAAGGTTATTGTAACTCCCACGAATGGCACGCTTAAGACGTCCCCTTACAAAAATCACTAATGATGAAGGATGTTATTGGTGATGTACAAAGGAATAAACCATATTCAAACATTACAATTTTCAGGTCTGGTACTCTGTTAAAAGTTTCCTATCCATTTCAATCATCAGTAGCGAGTAGTTTTATTGAAATTTATGAAGGATAAAATATTGTCATCTAGGTTATTTTATTGCATCATTACAAAAAATATCTATTCTACACCTAAATTTACTCCTCCGGTTATTATTTTATATCGATACCGTCTGTAGTGATACTTCTTTTTTTTTAACACTGACGATTAAAGAACACATAAACAATAACGAAAAAGAACTTCTATAAGTTGCTTGCTTGTTTACCACAGCCCATGGTGATGACAGCGTGGATCCAAGACATATCCTCTGCCTCCAACACATCATTTCTCACGAGAGCAGACATCGCTGACAAGACCGATTTGAGATAGGCAGATTCTGTAGCACTCTGGATACAGAAAGTGACCGTAAACAACAGCCGCAGGGGTTGATAACGACGTCTTCTCTCTTCATGCAGTCTACTGCATTCAGTTTCAAAGAGCTCTACTCCAGCATGACACACAAACTTCATGGCTTCCAGTTAACAGCCAGCGCTTCCAACTAATTGGGAGGGACATCGAATAAAATGAAAGACCACTTGAGATAAACATGAAAATGATGTTTTGGACGTGAATGATGCCTACCTCCAGCCTCGTCTCGCTGAAGAGGACCATCTTTGAGAGCCGGTTACCCAGCATCCAAATCACAGGGCAAACTCAGTACGCAAGACGACAAAGGGTGCAGGTCACAATGCTGTAGATTCCAGTAACTATTCTAGGCTCGGTCTTCAAGTGAGTTCTCCAATCATCCTTCTCATACTCACCCCACTCAGCCCTTTGTTATTGATGATGCTACTCTATAGCATGTGGATTCATTCTGCTACCTCGAAAGCACGATCTCTAACACTAGACTCCTTGACGAGGAGATAGTCCGTCGGATCAACTTGGCTGCTACATCTTTCGGGAGACTCAGATAGAGAACGAGTCTTTTGGAACAATAAACTTAGAGGAAGTATAAAAATCTCTGTTTCTCGAGCTGTCTGTGTATCCACTTCTGTAAATACTTAGATACTTAATACCATATATTTTCGCTTTAAATAAAAGACTTATAAATTTTAATAGATTTAAAGGATGTATCATTACTGAAAAATAAGCCGATGGAGAAAGTTTATCTTTATTCCCATGTTAGCACCCCAAGTTTTGACGCAATTGAGTACGTGATTACTCCAAAAGATTTTGACAACTGAAACATAACTGCACTGGGAAAATATATGCCAATGCTGTAAATTTTATAAACTGCAAATATTTGGTAAGTCTGCGAATCTCAAGACCATTAAAAATTCATTAATTTTATCTTATACACGGTGCAAGGAACAATCAAGAATGTATCTGAAGCAATCAGATTGCTCAGGGACTAAATACTTTGCTTCATCAACCCAAGATTCATATAGAGGTTTAGTAGAAGGATTTTGTCTTCGTCAAATAATAGTACTTTTATAATGTTTGCTACAAATGCAGCTGTTTTTGATCTTGAAGTATCTCATATCTTTTCATTGATCATATTTTGGTCTACAATTCCAGAAGTAGATGAAGTAAAATTACTTCCTGAATCTGCTTTGCTACTCGAGCATGTAGTTCACTGTCTCTAAATAAACGCATAAGAATGCTAGTGATATAAGAAATTTTGCATGACCATTCAGATATTCTTAGTATAATCTTAATTACAGTTCTGAACAGTTCTGAACAGAAAACTAATCTAGTTTTCGGTACGAGATATGCATTTGATCAGGAAGCTGTGAAAAGACGATGACATGCTATGAAGTCATATATTTAGAATGACAATAAAACAGATGTTGAAAAGACTGGAATCGTAACCCACGTAGAAGAATTGCAAAATATTTATCGTTATTTAGCTTCATGAGCGAAGATGAATAAGAAGGGACTGAAACAGAAATATAGAAAGCAAATTTCAAACTTTTATTCATCATTTATTTCAAATGATGTTTTCAATTATTGGTTAATGTATCGTCAAATTTTGTCGATTTTCATTTATTAGATCATATATGCGATGTAAATTAAACGAAATTGTAATATATGGTTTAAAATAATTTTACTTTATATCAATTTATTTTGGAAAATACATCTTAGGCGTGAAATTTTTCTTGTGTTTAGTAACACTTCCTCGCAAATATTGAAAGCCTTAGATCTATAGATGCTTTGATAAAAGTTTCACACACACACACACACACACGTGTATATATGTGTATATCTATCTATGTATTTACTATCTATGTACATATATATATATATATAACTCCAAGAAAGTTAGGGGTTGTAGGTCCAACCCACTAAGGGATAATATATATCCAATATACTGTTGGTATAATACCCAATTATTAATACACAAGTGCTTTTTATTGCATTGCAATTAACTTACCTATTGTATTAAATAGGTGAAGGTAAAGAGATATTTTACCATTCATATTTTTTGATAATTATTTGTATCCTTATTTTATATGCATAGAATAATATGCTATATGTATGTATGTTATTATAATTATCAGTTTAATAAATAAATAAGTTAAACTTTTTAATGTCCTAAAGTTGATGAACCAACTATTGTGCTCCTCCATTTTCTTATTTGCACTATATATATAGGGAGAGTTAACGAAAAAAACAAAAGACGAAGACAGGTGGTGTACAAAACAAACAGATGTATTAGTATAGCGCTCAGGAATAGAAAAAAGTCTTTTACGTTTCGAGCCTACGCTCTTCTACAGAAAGGGACACAGAAAAATCAAGGAGGGAGAAAAATGTGTGTAGTGGCTAACGATCTATCATATATATATATATATATATATATATATATATATATATATATAAGCCTATGAGAATTAATACAGTTTAAGAAGTGTAAGGTGTTTACTTTTTTAAATTATCTTTTAAAATATGTTATGAACTCTTTTTTGGAAGACGTTTTCATCTAGTGTGTCAGCGCTTTCGTTTCCACACACACAGACATATATATATATATATATATAATATATATATATATAATATATATATATATATATATATATATTATATATATATATATATATATATATATAATATATTATTGTCGCGTTAATGATGTACAAACAGTAACGATGCCAGAGAATTGAGAAATCTTCAACGATGAAATCAAGTCATATTGGGTAGTTAGCTACCTGAATTATCTGTTTAATGAATGAAATTTAAATCAGCATCTGCTATTCACAATAAAAATTTAGTCCACTAACCTTTTCGATTACATATGTAAAGCTTTTATATTACTACTTTGCTGTAATAAGTATTCAATACCTACTTCCTAAAATTACCAAGACTGAGTGATTTTGTCCCGTGTTTGACAGCAGCATACATTCATGATTATCTCCGATACAAGGGAAGAAAATAACAAACGACATCGACATGAATATGCCATCGATGACGACCAAGGTAGTGAGACCATGTCTGTGAGACCTAAATCTTCCTACAGTCAACTAATTTCCAATAATTTTATACAATGATTGGCAGCTGTTATTATTGTTTTCTCTTGGCAATTCAAAATCAAATAAAACAGGAAAAATACAAAACGTTACACAATAAAATCTGTTTTATATTCCTTCCCTTTATATCCATAATTATGAATTCCCAAAACAGCTTCAGTCAATCAAGAGAACAGTGAAGTTTGACTTTAATGCAGTCCCTTTATAGATAATAAAAAGTACTTCATCTGTTGAGAATTTTCGTTAGAAACAGAAATGGGTATGTGGTTTTGGTAAAGAAAGAAATCGAAGGCAAAATTATTTGTATATTACTATAAAACAGTAAACAGCAGAACCAAGTAGAATGTAGAATGAAAAATAATATACAAACATGCATTGGAAGCTGAAAATATGCATCTAACGCCCAATATATATTATAAATTGTACAACTTTTTCGGCGAACGTAACCATATCTGAGCACTTACCTTAAATCAAATACTATCAGTCTTAGGTAGGATATTGTAAACAAAATAATGGTTTCGTATTTAGGCGCAGGCCTAAATTTACCCCTTCCCAATATATTTAGAGAAGGAGTAAGTCAATTTCATCGACCTTAGTGTTCAACTGCTATATATTTTATCGCCCCTGGAAGGATGAAAAGCAATGCTGACATCGGCGAAAGAAGAAATGTGACGATGAATTTTGCCCTCCGCGCGCTGATGCGTCTACCAACTCGCCGCCCTCAAACAGAAATTAGTAATAAGGGTAGAATATACACAAACATAAACAACTGTTGTAAAATATCCGTACAGTTCAGGTAAAAACCTGAAAGATAAACTACAACATATATTTCATAAAAATCAATAGTTAGGACTACAATGCTACCGGGATTGATAACGCTTCTAATTTAGGGTTAATATTCTTAACTTACATTGTAAATGTATTGTAATAACGAGAAATTATCATTGTATCTTTAACGATTTTGAAAGTATCTCGAACCATACACTAAAATACATTTGATTTCATAACTTTTGGAAATCGTAATTATGTGGAAGCAGGAAAGAGGTTCATCCGAACTTGCTGTCTATCCAATACAATTTTAAATGTAGAGAGTGTCAAGGAAAGAAGTGGAAGAAAAAGAGAGAAAAGAATAAGTGAAGATGATGGTAATGTTGTAGAAGAAGAAGAAGAAGAAGAGAAGAAGAAGAAGAAGAAGAAGAAGAAATAATAATAATAATAATAATAATAATATAATAATAATAATAATATAATAATAATAATAAGAAGAAGAAGAAGAAGAAGAAGAAGAAGAAGAAGAAGAAGAAGAAGAAGAAGAAGAAGAAGAAGAAGAAGAAGAAGAAGAAGAAGAAAGCGTTGTGGATGAATGAGAAAATAAGGGCGAAAATAAAAGTAGAACGACGAGAAAAAGATTGGCGAAGAGCAGAATAAGGAGGCCAAAAAATGTAAACAAGTTGAATTGTATTCTACTGAGTTAGTCGATAATGATTTTTGATGTTAAATCAAGATTATTAAACTGCAAGTATTTGCCATATGTTTCCGTATGTTTGTTTTATGTCATACATTTCAAAAAAGACAAAACATTCAGAGAACATTGAAGCCTCTTCAAAATAGATTATCATATACTTGAAGCTATACATTAGTAGTGCTCTAAACTAACCTGGACTAGTCATGTGCAATTTACGTAATTGACACAAAGTTCTATACTGAAATTTGGCAAGAACACTATTTCTGTCTTACGTCATCAACCATTTTATCTTTATTTGAAACAGGAAAAAATGTTTTCAGTATAGTATAGATTTAGTTTTTATACTTCTTAGAATATCAATGTATCGAGGAAAAAAATATTGATTTAAATGATGAATAACAATATCTAAATCTAAGCCTTATTTTTCTTAGCTTTGATTTTCAGATAAATGTTACAATATTAAAAATCATATTTCACCCGCAAGGATATTTATTCTCTTTTCTTGTGTACTATCTATTTGTTTGAGTTTTTTAGATGCAACATTTGAAGAAAAAATTAGAGTTTGGAATTTGTTAGAAATCAATATTTACACATACGTACACTGTTACAGTCACATCTAATACTTAATACAACGTTCTTAACATTTTTAAGGAGATTTCCAGCATTTTTGAGATTTTATGAATATTTTCATTGGAAAGTTATACTCGACAAACGAAAATGGTGATAGTAATCAAAAACTATCTAAAAATGAATGCCTTCAATACCGAAATTCTAGAACGGTTGTTGGTTTTATTCAGAAAGAAAACAACCATGCAGCTTAAAATATTCTATTCTAAACCAAAGAAAAATCTTCAGATATAAAATTTCCTCAGCGATTGATTTTTATAAATCATGTTTTTGCTCAGAATAAGAATAAGAAAATATATCCACACGAATCATATGGATGCCAAAGTTAGTAAGCTTAAGTAATCTTAAGTATGAGATGAATATTTTCTGATTTGGACAAATCTATTTATATAATTAGAATATTAAGTTTTTATTCTCGTAGCTAGAGAACACAGAGCTAAATGTCTCGCCTAGAAATACAGTAAAATTCTTGTAACAAACATAAAGCTCAAACATTTTCAACGGAGAGAACAAATAACCGACCATACTATCGAAATCAAGTCAAATTATCAAAAAATATCATTGCATAATTTAGTTATATTATTCCTATGTTCTTTTCACTTGTATTGGTAAAAATTTGGTTTTAGAGGCAAGTAGGGTTTGAGATTACCTTCTATTACTATTTCACATACTGAGAATGAGAACATAAACAATAATTAATGAAGATTTACAATAAAATATGTTATGGTTGAAATATGTTATAGTCTTTGTTTACAGGTTATATAATGTTTGATAGAGTGTCGTTTTGCAATCAGGTAGCCAAATATATTTTAAGAGGAGTCCTTTTAGAGTTAATTAAATATAAGAGTTATTTTGTTAATGTCTAAAAATCTATGATTTGGACCCGCCGTATTAATATGGTAGGTATGTTTAACTAAATATGAGCAAAATGTTTATAAAATATTAGCAATAACAAATAAACACAATTAAAGAATACCTACAGTAAATAGGGAAGTCATTATGAAATCTAAAATGTTTCCTAATAGTTGCTGTCATAAATTTTGTCGTCTTCTCTATGAAAAGTTTAGATTACAAAATACAAATTAAAGGCAACTTTCACATTTTGTTAGAGTCTGTTTTAACGCACTATTTCCATAATTGTCTGACTTTACATAGTATTAAAAGTGCGGATGAAAGTTGTCAAATACACTTTTCTTTAATAGCCAAATCTTTACAAATTGTAACTACAAATGTCGGAAGTGAGCTTAAAGAGAAATATCGAAGATTTTCAGTTTGATGAAAATAATCTAGAGCAAGAAAGCTTTCAAGAACAAGTGACCTGCGTACGATCAATGAGTGGCTACTTCCGTATTTTCTTTACGAAATTATTCGATCAGTGAATAAATTAAGTGAAAGTGCAACGGAATGTCTTTGTAGTACTTCTTTCATTGAATCTACAAATATATTGATTTGACAACGTAATCAAGTGGTTAGAATCGTTAGAAAGATGAGGTAAATTTATGTCAACTCATACTTCAACAAATATCTGCCCAGTTTCGGTGAAATGGTGCAAAAATAGTTCCCATATAAATTCGTGTCGATACATGAAACTCAAGATTTCTTCCCAAATCACTTTCTTCTAAACATTGAGATTCCACCTTGATTAAATGAAAATATTTTATCGGACAATTTGAAGAATCCCGTATACTATAGTATACAGGTTGCTTTAGAATATGTATGTAGCCAACCGTTTTTCCACGCCTAAAAATCACTAATACTTTTTTGCATTTATAATTCAGCTGTAATATTCAGGGTCATGGTATACAAATTTAGAACAATCAAATAGAGAAACAAGTCCTCCTCCTTCTATTATTGCTATAAAGCATAATCTTTCAGAAAACAAAAGAATATTAATTTTCAACAAATGAAATAACATTTCAAGTAAAATGAAGAGTTCATTTTGAGATTACTTACTTTCATCCAAAGCCATAATTTTTTTATGTTCGTGTATTCGGTTAACTCGCTTTGACTTGCACTAAATTCCATTCAGTAACATTGAGAATGATTTGAGTTGTAATGCCTTCTATTCATACGTTCTTCGAGTTCTGTTACCTAATTTTTACTTTTGTTAATTTTTGTTGACTCATATTCATGTGCCTTAATTAATTAGATTTCTAACATCATTCTACTTTAAAGAAAATAAATTAAATTCAAATATACTTTCTTTACATTCAAACAACTAAAACAATTAAACAGGCCATGATATAGAAAACATTTAGATATTGGAAGAATTTTTAAACAATATTCAGTAGCCTCAAGCTTTTAAGGTTTTGGCTTTGAAACCTTAAAATGACTATACATAAAATTATTGTATATAATTTAACACTTTTACAACCTAGTTCCCTACTCGCTATTGTTTATATCCTTTCTCACACAACATAATAACATATTTATGAAAAGCCTGTCTCTTCACTCGGTTGTGAAGTAAAAAATTCACCTTCACTGCTTCCAAATTTCATACCATTGTTTACTATTCACATTGTCTTATGGAAATTATATGAAGTATAATATTCTAATGAAAGTCTTCGTAAATTTTATTCTCTTTTCGAAAGCCGGCATTGCAACTCATGACTCAGAATGCTATATTAAATGCTAATAAATTTTAAGGACAGCAGTGTCAACAATTCTTTTCATTTCTTTATATGTTCATTGAAAAAAGCCAAAGTTAATATGTATGAACATAAAGTAAAATTAAAAATAATGACGGCAAAAAATATAAACATACATATATATATATATATTACACACACACACGCATACAAAATATACACGCACGCTCACGTGTATATATATAATATATAAATTATTTCTTTATTAACCAGAATGGTTGTTTCTGCGTATTTGTAGATTTTTGTGTATGCATGTATTTTTGAGACTATAATTACATATGAATATACATAGGCGCAGGAGTGGGTATAAGAGCAGAAGTGGCTGTGTGGCAAGTAGCTTGCTTACCAGCCACATGGTTCCGAGTTCAGTCCCAGTGCGTGACACCTTGGGCAAGTATCTTCTACTCGTCGTATAAATATGTACATACATGTAAATGTTTCGGTGTCTGTGTTTGTGCTTGTCCCCCACCTTTGCTTGACAACCAGCGTTGGTGTGTTTACGTCTCCGTACCTTAGTTGTTCGACAAAAGAGACCGATAAAATAAGTACTAGGCTTACAAAGAATAAGTCCTGGGGTCGATTTGTTCGACTAAAGGTAGTGCTCCAGCATGATCGCAGTCAAATGACTGAAACAAATAAAAGAATATATATATATATATATATATATATATGTTTACAAATGCAATGTGTATTTCTTTCATATATATATATATATATATATATATATGTATGTATGTATGTATGTATGTATGTATGTATGTATGTATGTATGTATGTATGTATGTATGTATACATATATATATATATATATATATATATATATATATATATATATGTGTGTGTGTGTGACCTCGTGTGTACCGTTGGCGATTTTTTTTCCTCTGTCTTCCCTTCTTTGGATCTTTCCTTCTCCTATGTTTCCGACGAAGAGCTCCGCTCGAAACGTCCAATAATACTATATTTGTCCCACGTCCTCGCGTTGTTGTGTTTCTTTGTGCTTTCTTGCTTGGATTAACTATACATACATACATACATACATACATACATACATACATACATACATACATACAGTTTACTATCGACATTATGTGGAATTACAATGGGAACTCGAGCTACCCCAGTGATTGCGAACCTTGTAATGGGTTACCTAGAACTCAAAATATACCAATTATCACTACAAAAATATGGCACCTCATCTCATTGCTATTTAAAGGAGAACTGGAAGAGGTATTTAGATGATTGCTTTATACTTTGGAATGATAGCTTGGCAAACTCCTCGATTTCAAAATAATGCTCAGCAATATCAATAGCAACATACAATTCATCATGGAACACAGCAATAAACAACTTCCTTTTCTTGACATCCTAATTAAAATAGTCAATAATCACATCGAAACGGACATCTATAAAGCCACAGATTCAAAACAATACCTATTATTAACTCATGCCACCCCAAACACATAAAAATTAATATACCTTATAATCTAGCGAAAAGAATCTGTACCATAGTTTCGGACACCAATACTCGTGAACGAAGACTCCTTGAACTCAGATCGATACTAATCAAGAGGCATTACCCAACATCATTAATAAATGATGGGATTAAACAAGCAAAGGAAACAGACATACGAACATTAAGGTAAGTTAACCGAAATACAACACCAGACTTAAAAATACTCCCATACATACACACAGCCCTAGAAACAATGAAACCTTCAACATTATCATCCAAAATCTACCCATCCTCGCAGAAGATAAAACAATGAACAAAATCTTAGGCTCACACAAAATTGTCAAGAGCAAAATGCAACCGAAATCATTGAAAAAAAATATTAACCAACGCAAGAGTATATCCATTAACAACGGAACCAAAAGCGTAAAAATGCAGTCGGCTTAATTGTGGCACATGCCCCGTCCTTTCGGAGAGTACAAAGTTCCACTTTAAATAAGGTGAAATATTTAAGATAAAATCAAATTTCACTTGTGCCTCGGAAAAACCTAATCTATGCTTAGGTAATCATTATAAAGGCCAAACAGGAATGTCCCTCAGTCGATGAACAACTCTTCACAAAGAACAAATCCACAACCCACAATATAGACAGTTACAGGTCGGTGAACACATAGAAAGATGTGCTAGGAACCTTAATCCTAACTCCTAAATTTTCCCTTTATATCAATGTTCACAGAACACCTCAGTTCAGACTAAAAAAGCAACTTTATTCATCAATAAATATCATCCACAACTCAACAGGAACTCATAACATAATAGAGAACACTACTAACCTTACCATTAATACCATTAATTCCTATACATTCCGTACACCATTCCTATATCCTTTGAAGACGTTGTAACCAGGTCAGGGCGTTTTTTCATCTCGTGCATATTATTGTTTCAAGTCATCCGTGCATATTATTTGTTTCAAATCATCCGTGAACCAGTGAGATATCTTTCAGATTTCCTTAACATGAATGACAAGGAGTTTACAGAAAGTAGAAACAGCATCACAAAGAGGCTGTCTCCTTGGAATATGCCTTTGCGATTCTGTATTCTATCAGTGATAATACAGCCACTCCTTGTGTTTAATTTCAAGCTGGTGATTTTGACTATGCTCACTGGAACTTCTGCAAGTTGTGTATATATGCATGCATGTATATATGTATGTATGAATGTATGTATGTATGTATGTATGTATGTATGTATGTATGTATGTATGTATGTATGTATGTATGCATGCATGTATATATGTATGTATGTATGTAAGTATGTATGTATGCATGCATGTATGTATGTATGTATGTATGTAGGTATGAATGTATGTATGTACATACGTATGTATGGATGGATGTACGTATAAATGAATACATACACGTATGTATATAGATATATTTTGTATATCTATCTACACATACACAGACATGCACACACGCACGCACACACAAACACACACATATAGAGATAGATGAAACGCGTTACTCTGCTGAGGCTACGATATCTCCAGTGTTTCCTTGACTATGAGTAGTCGTAGTTACTTTTTGTGAGACAGCTTGTCTCTACAGCTTGTCTCTTTGACATAGCTGCAGTCCTGGATCAATCGTAGATCGAAGCAAAACAACCGGTACCTCGACGATCACCAAGCAAAGCAGTCCTCTGAAGTCAGGCAATGTGGTTGGAGGAGGTTCCATGCTAGTGTTCTAGAGCCACAATATATTCAGGCAAACGATGGGTATTGAAAGAAATTAACTAGCTGGACTTTGCTGGAGGAAATCTCTAGCATGGCAGTGCTACCAGGGATATTGCCTGTTCGAGATAAACTCTACAGGTATAGTGGTCTCGTCAACTGAGCTTTCCCGTGATGCATACCAAGCGATGAAACAGTTCTACACGCGCTCATGCGGTGCCCGAGGATTGCTGAATCGTGGAGTTACATCGAACAGTTCCTATTGCATGTAGGATGGATTTGGGTATCGACCGACTCCATAGTGAAGATCACTTCAACAGTTTCTTTTGTCTGTGAAGTTTTCCTTTGCCTAGTAGCTATGCGAGAGCGGTTGTGTGATCGAAACAGAAAGAGAGGCGCATTCCAGTTCGACGAATTCCTCTTCGATTTTCTTTGATCTTCCACTTGAAATGAAAGTTAGATTAGAAGTGGGGGAGTGCTACCTTCTCCACCAAGTAAATTTCGTAAAAGTGGGTGAATGTAGTGACTCTTTGTATAACGTTAAGAAACACTAATGAGGTTTTGACTCCACTGAAATGTCAGTCCCCAAAACCTTCAGCTCTTTCTGTTAAAAAGTTATTTTGATAAAATTGTAGTTTTGGAGGATTTTCAACAACAACAACAGCAGCAGCAGCACCAGCAGAGGCAATTAACTACTAAACTTGCACGAACAACAGTAACAATTGCAGCAACAGCAGCTCTGACAACAGTAGCAGAAACAAGAATGACAGCAGTGGAAGCAGTAACAACATCTATGGCTTTCACATACCAGACAGCAGCAAAAACAACAGCATTAGAACCCACCAAAACAGGAACTTTATTATCAACAGAACAATAGCAAAATCTTCACAAGACATGTCACGCCCTATTCAGATGAGTCAGACTTGTCCTGTGGTGAGGGGGCGACTCAGAACCTAAATGACAAAAAGCTAGCAGGTCAACGAAAGAAAAAGAAAGAAAACACTGAGAGCAACACAAAAGTCTGGCAGGTATGATCAAAGAGGGGAGAAGCCACACCAGAGTCGTCAAGAACATCATCCTCATGACTACCATCACCACCACTACTATCTCTCACACCACCATCACAGGCAAACTCCAGTTCACACACACACACAACTCTCAGATCACACCCCCAACACCAGTAAAATTCAAACATTAACTACACAACAATAAACTATGGAACGCATATATTACCATATAGGCATTACACACTGATTTTATCACACGAACAAACAACATATCAACACACATAAAAGTCATCCTTACATCACAAAGCACATACAGCACTATAAAAACTAAATATCCTGAAGGAGTAGGGCTCTCCAGAAGAAATATCAATAAAATATTGTATATAGCCATGAGAATGGAATATCTACCCCACTTTGCCAACAAAATCAAAGTAACGTTTCCCGCATCTTTCCCTTTTGACATTGTATTTCTTAGGATAGGCAGTACAAATGCACGGTGCCTAGGATCGCCTTGGACACAAGGCCATCTACTTAACGACCTCAGGTCAATAAGTGTAGATGTAGTGGCTGTCAGTGAAACCAGACTCTCCAACTGACAAGCGTTCATGCTCATTTTCGGCGGATACTATATATGTCTATCTTCATACCAACCGGGAATGAGAAGTGGAACTGCTGTGTTATTCTGGAGAGGTGTGAATCTCAAGATAAGGACTATCTTCCTGGGCCCAGCATAGACGGTAGGTACCCTCAGACTCGTGGCTATTTATGCACCGACAGGAGCACGACAGCCAGAATTCTTCAGATGTCTGGACGTTTTTCCAAAGAACGTCTTCTCCTTTAATATTAGTGGGTGATTGGAACTACGTCTTAGAGCTAAGTTTGGGCTGTGTGGGGTTAGAGGATAGAAGGGTGTGATAAAAGTCTCGCAAAACTGCTCAGACATTTCCAGTTGCCTGACAGGTACCAACGAGATCCAGGATGTGCTAATATAGACGTGGACGAATCGCATCGTGTCATTCTGGGCGCATCTAGACTGGATAGGCCAGTTGATAAAGATAGTATAAGTTGTCCACTTTTCAAAACCGTCGGCTACGCAGACCACAAATTCGTGAAGTGTGCGATCGACCTAGATAGGTTTTGAAGGCAAGGACTCAGTTAATGGAAGCTAAACGCGTCACTCCTGGTGTGTCAAGCTTAGGGAATTAGTTATGCGGGGATCAATGGTCAACAACAAATGCTGGTTTGCCCTGAAAAGGACAATTAGAGTAGAATCAATTAGTGTTAGTAAGAAATAAAATAGAAGGGACCTTAGTTAGATCCACTTGAGCGCTTGCTGGTCTTTCTCATGATCTTCAGACACAAAAAAGTGCCACCTTCTTTCTCCTCCTCTTCCTTGTACTCCCCATACTCCTTCTCCTTCTCTTCCTCCTCCTCATCATCATCATAAACAAAACAAAATATACTTACATACCTATATACATTTAGACGTATGCTTATATATATATATATATGTATATATATATATATAATTATACATCAAACATATAAGTAGACACACCCATACACATCATACATACATGCATACATACATACATACATACATACATACATACATACATACATACATACATACATACATAGGTAAAGATATATTTAGAAATGTATATGTATAAAATTAGATCTCTTGATGTATAAAACTAGACAGCTATGGACAAAGAAGTATACACACACTGAAAGATATATAAATAAATATATACGTACATACAAATATAAACACATGGGGTGACACAAATTGGTTACTCATTTTAATTTAGCTTATTGGGGTTTTCCAACATTCCTTACTCAAAGTAATGCAAGATGTCATAATTTCTATATCAGCACAGTTGATTTAATAGCAGAGAGCAGAGGAGCTTCAGTTTAGTGGGTAACACCATATACTAAGTGAAGTGCATCACAGTAAGATTTAATGCCTACATGATCAGCATAACTTGTGTTCTCTCAGAAAGTGCTGTTCCCCAGTTATTCTGGGTATCCCGCAGTTTCCACCTGAGAATGCTGCAAGCAGCCCTTTAGACTTGGCTGGCTTGCTGTTGGGTCTGGCGAATTCTCTTTGGTGACAAGTGCACTTCTGGTGGAAAAGTTTCTGGATCCCTTTACCATTTTCCTCAAATTAGTCCTTGTTCTTCTTCGAGGAAAAACCCATTATCTCATCTACTGTTTTTTTTTTCAACTATCATAGTCTTTTCAGGGTTTCTCAGAATCTGTTTATACTACTTCGATATGCTGTCAGATTTCGGCAGTCCGGTCCCCTCTTTGACACCTCCCGGCAACACCAGGTTTGGTGGAATTCTCCAGCTCTTCAAGACGATCTGCATGGGTGAAAGCCACTCCAATATAAACGTACAGCTTGGTAGCTGTCTTAGCTCGATGGACCACTGTACACAGACTTACAAGCTTGAAGAGTGGGGATCAGATTGTGGGAACAGACTCCCGCTTTAAAACTACCAAGCGCAGGCGGGAAGAAAACCACACTGACCTAAGACTTAGGTTATATTCAGTAACATCCTGAATAATCAAGAAGCCTTCTTTAGGGGTAGAACTGCTTGTTCTCAGTGGAGACAGGATTAATAAACATAACCTAAAAGTGCTTACTTCTGGGTCCGATCCGGTTGGCTCACCGTGGTCAACGGGCCTCTCACAAAAGTGGTAGAGAAGGAAAACGAAATGAAAGTAAAAGTGAAAATGAAGGGAAAACATAACGGGAGTAAAAAAAAAACAAGAAAAAGGAATAAAATCAGCTAACCATAAGTTAGCTTTCTAGAATGCACATACTATACAGGAGACCGGTTCCAGATACACTCGATACTGGTTGCAAGCGTACCGGTGGTCTGCACTGAGCACGTAAGTTTTATAAATACAAAACTTTTATTTTAAAAGAAAAATGGCGAGGCAAATATTCGATTTTATAGTAAAACATTTAAATTTGAGCAAATTACATCATATGTTTTTTTAATAGTTTATGTAGTAAGCCTAGCTAATTAGCTTTAAGTGTTGCTTCGACAGAGTGGGAGGACTGTTTCGGAGAAATATATTTGCTACATTCTCCGTGCGAGTTTACATATAGTGAGAGATGCGTGGTTACGGAGGGTTTTAACTTATCTTTCAAGCAAACAGCTACATATTGTACCCCGACGTTTTATTATATATTTTGCTTATTTGGATTGTGTTTGCTGGCCACTTTACCATTGCTTTTATAGATAATGATACTTATCTGAATTTATATATATATATATATATATATATATATATATATATATATATATATAATAATAATAAAAAAATGTATTTACTAAAGATTGCCGAAACTATGCATAGTCCAGAAAGGGGAGGGTAAACGTTTTTATTTCTCTTTCCATTTCAGAATTACCACTATTAGTGGTTTGGAGTTTAACTGCTCTTTCTAGTGAGTCGAATGTCCTATTATGGCCATTCCTTATATATTTGAATGTATATTATATAGTCTTTGACTATTTTTTCTTTCTCACTTGACCGCTCGTAGCAGAGAATTTTTCTAGAATTTTTTGCTACCCTAAAATTTATTAATTATTATATATATATATATATATATATATATATATATATATATATATATATATATATACGAGTATATACACACATATATACGAGTGAGTATACAAAAGCAAAAGGGCATTTATTGGAAGTAGTAGACATTTATTGGAAATTACATGTATGGATCAAAATAGTTTGACTAAAATTCGTTGGTACTCCGAGTTTCAAGCGTGATGTTGATATTCACAGCGCAATGACTGAAGATTAGCATCCCTACCTACGAATTTGAATCAAACTCTTTTGATCCATATATATATATATATATATATGTGTATATATATATATATATATATATATATATATATAATATATATATATATATATATATATATATGTATATATATAATACCATAACTGGAAATAAATTTTATTAAAAAGTTTTCAACAAAACTAAATGTGTACATTTTGTTGTACCTTGGAAGGGTCATTATGCCAGTAATAATGAACACTCAGATTGATTCGATATCACTTCTTTATTGCTAATCAATTGATTAAATACCTAAACAACTAACATCAATGGTAGGCCCACTCTCCTGATGGTCTGCCTTCAGTTTGTCTGAGAAGTAGTAATATGTCTGCGTATATGTAGATGTGTGTTTACTTTCAAGGGGAGGGAAAGGTGAGATAAACAGTTTGTGTGTGCGCATATATGTTTGTGTGCGTGTGTATGTTTGTGTGTGCGTGCTCAGAAAAGTACACACGGATATACACAGACGCTTACCTATACAAAAACTCGCCACACCGCAGACACAGCAGGTGTACACATGCATATACTGAAATGCATACGCATAAACAAACATTCACACATTCACACACACTTGCACACACACACACACACACACACACACACTTGCACACTCACACACATACACTCACACATACGAACATGCACATACGAGAGCCGACTCAACCACACAAACGTTTACAAGGCCACATCCTCGCGAGTGCACACCCCACATGCGCATAGATGCTCACACTCGCATACATCTACTTCTGTTCTCTCTTCTCCCCTTACCACCTCACCACTTAAGAAACTACACCCATAAATCTTTACGGAATGACAAACAAATTCCAGTAGATCTGAGACCGAACTCACCTTCAACAAAAGGCCGAGTCCTTAAAGCGGTCAATGATGGCTAATGCATACACACTCACTCACAAACACACAAACATGCAGTCCCACACATAAACGCACGCGCACGCATAGATACACACACCAACACATATAAAATCTTCGTTTTCTCTCACTCTTCCTTTCTCCTGTAAGTAAACAGACATCTGCATACTCACATACACACAGGCATAAGACTGATTCTCGGACAGACTCAAGACAGGGGGCATGTCATTGATGAAAGGACACTTTCTAACAACCAATCGATTGATTGATTAATCAGCACATTAAACAAACGATCGATTTCTTAGTTGGCATTTAACCGGTTGACAAACAATGGAGAAGTTATAATAAACCAGTGCGTGTGTTGTTATTATTGTTGTACCCTCTGAAGACACAACAACAAGATTTGATTCAACACGCGAACTCACAGTCAAGGATCTTGCAAGCCAAATAGAAAAACGAAGTAAATGTGTAAAAGATTTATTTATAAAAACATGAGAAATTTTTATTAAAACATAAACATGCCTTTTATTTTTTATTTGTCATTAAAATTTTTTTTTTCTTATATTCGAAACATCATTCATTAAAATTTTACACTCCAAATTTTTTAATTTTATTTAATATTATTTGTCTCCTGCACCTGTTTAAGGATTGTACTGGATAATTTTCGAAAATAACTTTAAGAGTTCAAATGCTAAAAAATAAGCCTGCTCAATTTGATTTATACCAAATAATTTAGGAAAATAAATGGATTATTTCCCTTGGCTATATATAAGGATCCCTTCCATAGGCGAATGGGTTATTTCCTTGGCTTTTAAAATAAAATAGATTAGATATATATATGGATCCCATACAGAGGCACTATTATCGATTTTTCAACAATTTGAGAATGCCATGACGTTTCTAGACACGAGTTCTACTCACGTGTCAAGTTTCATCAAAATCGATGATAAAGACAGAATTTCCCACATATGTAGTAGAAATATGTATATATAAAGACACGTAGCGTCTAATATATGTTGATTTTTGATGAAATGGACAATGCATAAAATTAACAAAAATACAATAAAAATTTTCATTTCATTTTGAAGCAAGTATTACGAGATCAAAAGCATTTGGGAGACATAAACATTTAATTAGAATCAGCTTCTATGAAACATTAAGATGTAATTACGCTTAAAAGTCAGCTATATTTTCATTTTAAAAGCATATGTATTACGAGCTAAAATATTTGGGTACCTTCTAGATGTTTAATTGAAAACAAAATTTTAAAACTATCAAAAAATATGATGTATGAGAGTAAGATAAAATTATGGACTTCCTTTGTTTGTGACCACTGTGTTACAACGTCTTTGCTAAACAACATTTCAATTTCGTGCGTAAATATTTATTAATCGAAACCAGACTGACTTTGATTACCGAGATTTAAGTTGCTGACATCGAATTTAATGTTAAAAACCCCTTATATAAAGGCGATACTTCGATATCTATAATTTGTCACTGTGTGATAAGAAGCTTACTTCCTAACCACGTGGATCCGGGTTCAATCGTATTGCGTAGTACCTTGTATCTTCCACTATAGCCTCGGCCGACCAAAGCCTTGTAAGTGGATTTAGTAGACGGAAACTGAATGAAGCCCGTCGTATATATATATATATATATATATATATATATATATGAAATTCATCTCCATTTCTCTGGAAATTTACATCTACACCATTGGAATCTGTGCATCTATACAAAGGATTAATTCACCCTCTCTGTAATGCTAATAAGCAGGAATTGAGACCCACCTCGTTGTAATTAACAATGGATAAATTTGTCTTCTGTGAGTATATAATCCCTCATCATATCTATGGAAATTCATATGGATTAGGTCACCTTCTCTGTGATGCTATCAAAACTTTTTTAAAATTCTGTGATAAGACTGTACATCATCTTTAAAGAACTTTAATGAACTTTAGAAATCTGTTTAATTATCTACATTACTTCATGAGTATAGCCTCAAACACTAGGATGTCTAGAGAACTTACATGTATTTTAGCTGATGAGTACGGGACTCGTTTATATGCTGTAATCTTTGCAACTTTTAATAAAACCTGTCCTTGTATGAAACGATCGTACTAAAAACCTATCCATTCTTGTTGCTTCTTTCTCGCGTATATATATATATTATATATATATATATATATATATATATATATATTTATATATGTACGTATGTATTTGTTTGTCCTCCCCACCATCAGTTGACAAGCGGTGTTGGTGTGCTTACGTCCCCGTAAAAGGTTCGGCAAAGGAAACCGATAGACTAAGTGATAGGCTAAGAGAGAATAAATCTTGGGGCCGATTTGTTCAACTAAAGACGATGCTCCAGCATGGCCGCAGTCAAATGTCTGAAACAAGTAAAGGAATAAAAGAATTCATAAATTTCTTAGATGCATACGCACATACAGTAGAAACCATGTGAAAGTGTGTGCGTACGTATGTATGTATGCATGAATGCATGTATGCATGTATGTAAATATATGTATGTATGTGTAAAAGTGAAACATCCCCTTTATATATAAATATATATGTGTGTATAGAAAGGTGATATAATATCTCAGTTGTTCCAAATTTTGACACAAGGCCAGCAAGTTCATGGGAGGGATAAGTCAATTACATCGACCGCAGTTCTTAACTGACTGGTATGTATTTTATCGACGTCGAAGGGATGAAAGGCAAAGTCAATCTCGGTGGAATTTGAAATCATAATGTGAATACGAACGAAACGCTGATCATCATTTAGCCTGGTGTGCAAACGATTCTGCCAACTAACAGTTTTAGGGCGATGTAATATATTAGAAGCTATGTTAACTGGCGGTTTGGTGTGTCGAAAATCTTTACACGCCACTTAGTGCAATATTTGTTCAAGTACCGATCGAAGGTAGTTCACATTAGTTTTCTTATGTCCATAACAACTTCAAGGATTGTAATCACAAAATTGTGGACAAACACTACAACAAATTCTTTGTATATTTCTTAGGAAAGATTTATTGAGGCTGTTGAGAAAACCGCGCCGAAGTGAAATACATTTCAAAACAACGACAGTTCTCTAGATTAATGAAACAGAAAATTCATTTAAGAAACAGTAATTTTTTTGTCTCAAGAGAAAGAAATGAGTAAAAATTTTAGAAAAATATTTAACAAAAAGTATACGAAATATTATATTAACTGAAAATTGTATCAGATAACCCATATACTAAAAATTTAATAGATAAGCATTACAATCTTAATTGAAAATATGGAAAATTATATATCGTTTTGGGAATATGTTTCTTATCGCTACTACATTACAACCTTTAGAAGCTACTCTCCCCCCTCTCTCTCTCTCTCTCTCTCACACACACACACACACAAACACAAACACAGACACACACACACACGCACGCGCGCACACACGCACACATACATCTATGGATATATATATATACATGCACACGCACATATGTATGAAGATATATGTACACACAGACACGCACGCACATATAGACTGTATATGTGCGCGCGTGCGTATGTGTTCTAATGTTTAATGCAAATGCATAGTATTATTAAACATGTAATAAATGCTGCAAACTGGCAGAATTGTTAACACGCCTGGCAAAATGCTTAGCGGCATTTCGTCCATCTTAACGTTCTGAGCTCACATTTCGCCGAGGTCGACTTTGCCTTTCATCCTTTTGAGGTCGATAAAATAAATACCAGCTGAGATCTGGGATTAATGTAATCGACTCAACCCCGCGCCCCTACCAAAAAAGGCCGGTCTTGTGCTTTGAAATTTTACTGTCTCACACACACATATGCACATACTTGTACACACACACACATACACACACACACACAAACCCATACATTTGTGTGCCAGTGAGCTGTACCATTGCCTACGTAATTCCAGGTTCACTCCCACCAAACGGAACCTTTAGAGTTAAATTTTCTCAGCGGAAACTAAATTAAAAATTATCGAATAGGATTAGGTCGTTCCGAAAATAATGTCCACTCTAAGTGTTGTGTTTTGAAAAGCATATCTATGATAGTATTTTAATTGTATTTTAGGTGAATTTCAACATAGGAAATGATGTATGCACTTTAATAATTTTCTACTTATTTTAAACAGACAACATACTTGAAGCATAGGCGCTCTTTATTATGAACATGACAAAAAAGGACCTTCGCTTACTTTTCTTGTATGAGTTCAAGCTTGGGCACAATGCCTCCCAAACAGCTGCCAATATCAACAGAGCATGGGGAGTGGGTTCCACAAGTGATCGCACAATACGAAGGTGGTTTCAGAAATTTCGTAATGGTATAGGACGGTCATGCAGTCTTGACAATGAACAATTGAAAGCAATTGTTGAACAAAACCCAAGTCAAAGTGTGAGAGAAATGTCGGTATTGCAACGGTCTCACGCAATCCGCAGAAAATTGGTAAGGTGAAAAATCTCGATGAATGGATACCGCATGAGCTCAGTGAATGTGAAAGCGTTTGGCGTTTTGAAGTGTGCTCGGTGTTCTTTCTGCGAAACATCAATGATCCTTTATGGACCGAATAGTTATTTCTGACGAAAAGTGGATCCTTTATGATAACCGTAAACGGTCAGGTCAATGGCTTGATCGTGATGTGTTCCCCAAACATTTCCCTAAGCCAAAGTTGCATCAGCGAAAGATTATGGTGACTGCCTAGTGATCTGCAACTGGTATTGTCCATTACAGCTTTCTGGAAGCCAATCAGAGCATTACTGCAGAGGTTTACTGCTATCAACTCGCTGAAATGCATGCTCACTTGCAAAAAAAGGAGACCTGCATTGGTGAATCGGCGTGGCCCAATTCTGCTCAACGATAATGCGAAGCCACATGCTGCAAGAATGATGCTGCAGAAACTCACAGACTTAAGATTTCTTAGCTTCAAAGCCAATAAGTTTTTATCAATGAGACATAAATAATCTCGTTAATCGATGGTAGAGATGCATAGATGTTCATGGATCATACTTTGACTAATCAAAACATTTCTATTGTTAATTTTTCCAGAATAAAATTTTATTTCTGGAATCGGCCATTATTTTCGGAACAACCTAATATATAATGGCGTTTCATTACATCCGTTTACATTCAAATATTGAATGTCAACTTTCACATTCCTTTCTTGTGGTGTAACTATTAGGTTGTCCCAAAAGTTCGTAAACACTTGCGAAAATTGAATTTTTACTCGCCAAGTACTAACAAAAACAACAAAAATTATTCCTCAAAATAAAGACCATTATTTTCCAAGACTTTCTACGAACTTTTGGGACAACCTTATATAATACTGAATATCGATATAATGAAAAAATATTCTCTTGAAAGCAAATATTATCGCAGCTTTAATTAGCTAGAACAACAGAAGAATGAAACACACACACGCACGCACGCGCGCGCGCACACACACACATTAACATGAAATTGATCAATATATGTTTCTCGATTGTTCAAGAAGAACAGGAAAATGTAATTTATATAAACTTTACTTTATGTGATTATAAATTTGTTTCCATCATTTTGATATCATCAGAAAAAATAAGTTGTATGAAAAATAGTTTAGAATTATACAAGGAAGGAAAGAAGCAAATAACGAGAATTTGGATAAAAGTAATGCATGAAATAAGGAAGAAGGGAAAAAGGGAATAGTGGATGAAAAAAATAATAGAAGAAAATAATGAAGACATATAGGCAAGGAGAAAGTAAAAGCATAAGACCAAGGATGTGGTGAGAATTTAGTTGGGGAATGGCTTAGTTCAAAATGTGTCCATTGATATACATATTTGGATAAGGCTAAATATTTAATAGTTAACCTTACATTTCGGATATAATGGACGGGAGAGAATTTGACAAATATCTAATACAGAAGTGGAAGCAGAAGTATGTGGTATTACGTTTTTGTTGAACACATTGAGACAAACTATTTGAAAATGAGCAGTTGAACAACTGCAATAAAAATCAACTAAAGATTGTTTAGGACAGAATTGTGCAAAGGTCCTTGTATAAGAAGTATGTTAAAACAAAATCAGTTTAAAATAATTTCTACAGAGAAAACTTTGGAGAAAATCTTACATATTTCTTACACATTGATTACGAGTTACATCAGCTTCATAAATACACACTTGAAGAAAGAACATAGACATGATTCCTTTCTCTTGATAATCAGTTTAAATATCTGCTGACATTGCTCTTAATTGTAGTTATTCTAATTAGTAAAAAATTAGTATATACTTTTACACACTGAGAATGAAGAAAACATTAGAGGTGCGAACTATCTCTTTGCTGATAGTTTTAGAACGTTTTTCTAGATGTTGCTTGTTCAGATCATCGGAAGAGAGTATACCAGAGTATCCATTTGGGTAAAATGACCGCGACTGTACTTAACAATATTATGTGGATGGAAGTAGCAGAAACAGGCAATGGTATTCCAGTGGAAAGTAATATTTCCTTCCAACAATGAAAGCATCCAAGCGCTTTCCGAGCCAACTGAATTAGATTAAGTGCTTCCTTCTATAGTTGCTCTCTTGAATCACAAACATCTATTAAGTCGGTGACTGTTCCATATGGAACACATGGAACAAATGTAAAAAGGATTTCTAGTAGAAGAAATATGAACAAAATGTTCAAAAAAAGCAAAACTCTCTCTCTCTCTCTCTCTCTCTCTCTCTCTCTCACACACACACACACACATATATATATATATATGTATGTATATATACACACATATATATACATATATGTATGTATGTATGTATATATATATATATATATATATATATATATATATATATAGCAATTCTGTGTGTTGTTTTTGTATATACATGTACTTACTCACACACACACACACACACACACACACACACACACATTGATTCAAATACAAAATACAAAAGCAAAATATTTTGCGTCACTAAAAAGACATGTAATTGAGATAGAGAATATAAACAGAAAGAGCATCTTACAGCTGCTTCTAGAATAGCCAAGCATGTGGATCCTGAAGGCAGATATTCTGTCATCGGACAGGTGGAATTCAGAAAAAATATAAAATGAAGAAATATCCCCAATCGAGGATACTAGTACTTTCCAGTTTGACAAAAATGAAGGAAACATCAGAGTGAAATAGATATACGTTAGGCAGTTCTATGGTCGAATAAATAATAAAGTTATAGGTAAAGTCCATTAGCAGTTCCAAAGGAGAACGTCTGACGATAATCCATAGCAAGGAATAGTAGAAGTTACCAGTTCCACTTTTGAATAGAGAGTGAATTAAGATTGAATAGGAATAATATACTATAGTGTGAAGGAAAAACAGAATAGTAGATGCACAAGAGTAGATATATACGTTTATGAATTTGTTTTGCAAGATTACTGATGTGAAACCGTGTGTTGAAACAGATATTGTATTTCAGGAAGGACATTTTATTATTTTCTGCCAAATAAACACACGCAGTATATATTCTCAATGGAATAAATCGAGCATGAGCACACATGAAGACGGAAAATGTCACTGAAGAGGTTACAGATGTGTGACGAAAGATTTCCGGACAATGGACACGTGTTAGAATAAAAACGGTAATAAATGAGTGAAGAGTGTATACATAGTGCGTATGTTTATTTGGCAAAAAGAAATGACCATCTCGAAATACAACAATAGTAGATAAATACTAGTCCGTATAGAGAGGACATATTTGTTGAAAGAGGTTAAGCGATATATACATAAAGACAGAAAGATAAGGGATGAAGAATAACAGATGTTGGATACTTTCTTCTCATTGCTGAATGGGAGGGAGTGGTTAGGATGGTATTAAAACAGTTAAAGTTATTTTCGCAAATTATCCAGTACAATCCAGTACAATCCTTGCAAGATATTGGTAGATGTATTCTTACATAGAAAAGTGATATTAGAGCCAATAGTAAAGCTGATGTAGACAAGGAGGTGACACCAAGCTCTGCTAAGAAGCACTGTTCACACGCAAAGAAAAGTTCTCGCAAATGGAATAATAGACCTTTGAAACAGTCCTCTGCAAAGTATGATTGGGACCTTCGATTAGAACAAAATTTAAGGACAAGTTTGAGCCAACTGACGTCTTGAAAAGGTGCTTCTCTAAAGGTATTAGGAATCATATTTGCAGAGAAACCATTAAATATGCCGCACAAACGGGAGATTTGCAGTTTACTTTGTCTGTTGAGGAATTTTACAAGTATTCTGGAATTCTTCTATAGTCTGGCTATACAGAAGACTGTACTGAGAGACTAGACCCGATTCAAGCAACTATTTATATAGTCTTGCAATGTCTAGAAATACGTTTGAGAAAATATCTGCATTTCAACGACAACTGTAAACTCAATCCTGTGACAGAGTCTATAAGGTTAGGCCTCTTTTTGATCGCCTAAATGGTAAATTTTGCCAGTTTGTAAAACCAATGAGTAACCATTTCTCTCTTGATGAAGCAATGGAGCCTTATTATGAGCCTCATGGCATGAAACAGTGAGAGGCAAGCCCATACGCTATGCTTTCAAGTCTTGCTGCCTCGCCAGACCAGATGGATTCTTCGCAAAATTCTACCCTTACACAGGTGCAGGAGACAAAATTGCAGGTAAAACACTTGGTTCTTCAGTTACCGAAAAATTATGCTTAAAATTTGTACCAGTATGAACATACATTTATATGGAAAGCTATTTCACTTCTCTACCTTTGATGGATGCCTTATGAAACAATGGTCGCTTTTGTGTTGGGACAATTGGAAACGATAGAACAGAAATGGGGCTGCTACAGGAAATAAGCAAAGATGCGCGTAGCACTTGCTGTGCAGTTGAGAATAAGGAGAACAGAATTACTTTGCTAAGATAGCACGATAATAACCAAGTAAATCTTGTAACCAATTTGAAAGATGAGGTTTTGTATGTTGGCAGCTGTAAACAATGGATGAATTCTAAGAGAAAATGGAGTATTTGTACCTCAACCAAATATTGTGAAACTGTATAACAAACAAACGGGAGGTGTCGATCTCTTTGAGAAATGGAGAAGTCATTATCGAATCAGAATACGATCAAGAAAATAGTATTGCCCTTTGTTTAGATTTTGCTTCAATGGAAGCATTGTAAATTTATGGATTCTTTTCTGCTGCATTCAGAGAAATATTTCTCTACTGAAATTTACAAGGCAAATAGTTACTGCATTGCTTGCTGCACCAGATTTAGAAAAGAAGAGAGTTGTTCGTCTTAAAACAGAGAAACAAGTTCCGCAAGTGGCATGATTCGATAACAGAGACCACCTTGTCAACAAAATTAAAACTCAAAGGCGATGCGCAGCTTGTGGAAAATGCACCAAATCTATTTGCATCAAATGCATACATCCTGACACATGCTTTCTTCATTCTCATCTATAAATGGTATTCCTGTTAGAAATATATTTACTTGTCATTAGAAGTTTTTTTAAACAAATAAATGCGATAAAATCTTTTTTCTATTTCATCTATATTTCAAAAGTTTAACCCTACATGCCCAGCGTATGATATATCATACGAGTCTAAAAAACACTTAATTATGATATTCACAGAATTTTGTTGTGTACTTCTAAAATACATAAAAGTATACAACGTATGTAACTGTAACAAAAAGCTCAATTTTTTTTTCGGGCATTAATGGGTTAATGAGAGAGATGGAAGATAGAATATATAAAAATATTTACTGATATCTACGATTATTTTGACCCATCTAACACCGATTCCTCGCAGATGAGATACTGAAAATCCAGTGTAGGTGTATCCGTTGTGTAGATGTGCCTCTTCAGGTGATTTCAAGAGGTGTTTCGTTAAAATAAACTCTGGGTTTTCGTATATAGAAATGGCAAATTATGGCATACAGCTTCCTTTTTATTGAAACTCCATAAATACCAGATATAAAAACAAACAAAAATAAACCAATACTATACAATACAGCACGTTCCCGTTCGTCAGACAGTTTTGTTAAACTCTCCGACGAACGGGAGCGTGAAACTCCGAGTAACAGCTTTTGTTATATTTCTACTGGTTTTAAATAAAGCATATTACTCTACCTCTGGTATTTGAGTACTCTTTTTTCCACCTTGTTTCACATTTATGTGCTTACTCCGGTATATATTTATATATATATACATATATATATATATATATAAAAGGAAATGAAGAAATTGCTGACAAAATAATTTAAGTAATTTAAGTAATTTAATTAGGTGAAAGTTCTTTTTACCGGTTGCGCATTTGTTATGCTTATCAAAAGATAATTTTTTAAAGAGAGATAGAGTTCTTTTCTGATAGATTTTTTCCTCTTATCTGACTTTATGTTGGGTTTGCTGTCTCTTGTATGTGAAAAAAGAGGCTCCAGAGTTGTTTAAGATTTGCTTGGTTTCGCGCCTAAAATTTCTTGTGGACAATGGTCAATACAATTTTGATCGGTCATTATGAAGGGGTCACGTGAATGTTTGAATGGAAGTTGGTGTTGGGGTAAGAAAAAAGGCTCCAGAGAAGTTAAAATTTGGCTAGTGTCGCGCCTAAAATTTCTTATTGGTCATAATAAAGAGGTCACGTGGATGTGGTCATAATAGAGAGGTCACGTGAATGTTTAGAATTTTCGAAAACAGCATTGTTGAAAATTCTTATTGTTCAGGCTGGTCAGTAGACGTCATGTGGATATTTTAAATAGCTTTTTAGCGCGTAGTTAGGGAGTGCATTTTCCGCTTGACTGAATTTGAGCTATATAAGTAAGTTCGTTTAGGACAGGAAGAGCTATATGTATGTGTGTGTGAGCGCGCGCGTGTGCGTGTGTGTGTGTGTGTTTATATGTATGTTGGGGCGCGCGCGCGTGTATATATGTGTGCGTGTGTGGGTACAATTTTCAATATTTATAGTTCTGCTGGCCTTGTGCCTGTATCGGGAAGCAACGTGTTTGTGTGAAGTCAATATTTACAGTCATTTCCAAAAAATAGTGTTGGGTATTTTTCACCCGTATCCAATTATGTGTATGTGTGGAACCATATATTTGCGTGTGTCATGGTGTTAATATCTGGGTAAAAGTGTGTGTAGGGTTTGTGCAGGTGTAAGTGTGTTTGTTGTGGGTTCGTGTTAGGGGGATGTGTTTAGAAGTGGTCTGTATTTATTAATAAGGTGGGATTCCATGGTTATTCGCTGGGTATGAGTGGCATTGTCTTTAAATTTGTAGAGGGGAAAGATTCTAAAGTTGGGATGAAGTTGTGCGGCACAGGTATCAATATATATATATATGGCTTGTGCTAGAAATACCAGCGATAATAATTAATTTTATTTTATCGCAATTTGACTTGTTTACATATTTCTCGATAAATTTTGAGCGTTAGACAATATACCAGAAATCCCTAGTTTTGTCGGGACGTTCTGAGTCTGCGCAGTGATCTGATTAGTTAGAGAGAGCAAATCATTAGAAGCACATGCTTCTAGTGAGTTAGGATCTCAGAACAACAGGGCTCTTACTGATGAATTCTCCCTGAGCAAATAAATTATCTTTATTGCTGAAAAGAACGAAACTGCAGTCTAAGAGGAACCGAGTTAGTAAATGTTTTTATTCTCATTTCACTAAATTTATCTAGCTTCTGTGTTTCTAGCACATATTTCGCCTTAATGTACTGATATATGAATAATATATGGCTTGTGCTAGAAATACCAGCGATAATAATTAATTTTATTTTATCGCAATTTGACTTGTTTATATATATATATATATATATATATATATATATTATATATATATATATATATATATATATATATATATAAACTTAGATATGTTTCGACCAAAGATTGGTCCAGGCCATGTCTAACTTAATAGCACCACCTGATAGGATTATCTAAATCCTGTTTAAGTCAAGTTTTGTTTATGGTCCATTCAAGTAGTGAGTTCTTGTTGAGTGAGTTGTATCCAGGTGGCTTCTCCGGTATTCCTTGAAGAAATCTGTCCAGACTCCGTTTAAAGGTGATGGGATCCTTTTCCTATTTGATATCTTTCGGAACAATGTTAAACAGGGCAGGGCCTGTTGAGGAAAAGAAATTATGTGGCAGTGTACCTATAAGTTGTGATCCTGAATTGGGATCTGATGTAAAATATACGAAGCCCAGTATACCCATCATAACTTCTCGTCCGATAAGGGTACACTAGGCACATGCATCACAAACTTATGTGCAAGACACGGTGATCTCATATCAAGATAAACAGAGCTTGATCTTGCAGGTGGGACCCAGTTACAGTTATCTTCAGGTCAGGTAACCCATCCCGTTCAAAAGCTCCCTGAAGACGGGTTCTTTGAGGATGTTGAATGACACACCCATGTTTCCAGAGGTGAATTATCCAAATCCCAAAGAATCCCTTTCAACACATAGCTATGATGCTCCCCCACTACTTCTCTACTTGATCAGAGATTCACATATCATCAGTCACTAAGGGACATGTTCAATTAGTCAAGGTCAAACAACTGACAAGCAAATATGTGGTATTGAGCAGAATATTTGCTGTAGCCCATATTTTACACCAAGGCAAAACATTGAACAAGATAACACTTCCAATCAGTTAAGATCAGAAGCCATGTGAGCCACTGCCTGGTACTGCGTCACGACATTTATTTTTACTATTTACTCTTTTACTTGTTTCAGTCAGTTGACTGCGGCCATGCTGGAGCACCGCCTTTAATCGAGCAACTCGACCCCGGGACTTATTCTTTTGTAAGCCCAGTACTCATTCTACCGGTCTCTTTTGCCGAACCGCTAAGTTACGGGGACATAAACACACCAGCATCGGTTGTCAAACAATGCTAGGGGGACAAACACAGGCACACAAACACACACACGCATATATATATACATATATATGACGGGCTTCTTTCAGTTTCTGTCTACTAAATCCACTCATAAGGCTTTGGTCGCCTCGAGGCTACAGTAGAAGACACCTGCCCAAAGTGCCACGCACTTTGTGGTTGGTAAACAAGCTACTTACCACACAGCCACTCCTGCGCCTATTATAGACGTCGCACAGTATACAATATCGCGAAGTTGTTGATAGAAGAAACTGTGTCTACTGGGGGTTTGCACAGCTTGTCAAGTCACAACAAAGATCTCAGACAGACAGTACTTTACGTAATATGCGTGCAATTCAAAGCAATGAAGACTTCTGCAATACATCTAGATTTTAGGGTATCTCTAAGGTTTTCAGATATTTTTTCAGATTGGGTTATATTGAACCCAATGCGCCGATGACAATAGGGATAACCTTTATGTTCGACTCTCGTAGCTGCCACATCTTAACGGTCTCAATTCTCAGGTCTCCATATTTATCAACTTTTTCTCTTTCTTTCATGATTATATGTTAGGCACTCTTGTTTGTCACTCCCAAAGGTTATTACATCCGGCTTTCGATGCTCTAACACTTTATCTATCAAATTCTCAGAGGATTTTTACCTTCTCCTTTTTGTCCATAACCTTTTCCGGTATAAGTTGATACCAAGCACCGGTAACCTCATATCCATACATATAGCATAGTAGCCATGGAGGTTTGGGGCTACTGTTCTTGCTCGGTGTTCATGAACATTCCCAAGTCCATTTTTGTTAATTCTTTCTGCACTAGAAGCATACTGTAGCATGTCTTCTTTGCTGTTTACCAAATATTCTGCCATGTTTCCTCTTTCACTGTTGATACGCTCCCGTACGCTAATCAGCCCACGTCCAATCCTTACCTCTCTTCGTGTAGAGTTTGTGTACGTTTGCCTTAGGGTGGAGGGCACCATGTATTGTCATTGTCTTTCGGGTAGTGCGATCGATTTGGTCAATCTCCGCTTGTGTCCATCATATGATGGGTGCACTATAGCGGACTACAGCAACAGCTTATATGTTGATGGCAATCACAAAGTTCCTTGAGTTGAGCTTTGAATTCAAGAGAAGTTTGAGGTGCTTGAAATATAGAGTGATGAACTTGTCTTTCATTTCTCTGTGCCAGATTTTGACCAGCTCCAGGATCAGAAAATATTTGTGCCCATCATCATCATCCGGGTCTTCCATTCTCTTTCCATTTGGCAATTGTATGCTCTTATAATTTACTCTTTTACCCCGCTTCGAAGTAAGCACCGCACACTTCACGATACCGAATTATATCCCTATATCCTTGCTGTACATTTGCACAGTCTCAACCAGCTTCTCCATGTCAGACTCTATTTTGCGAACAGTTTTAAATCATCCATAAAGAGAAGGTGGTTGAGACGAGGACTGTTCTTTCTCAGCTGTGTAATTATCAATCTGGATAATTAGTTACTTGTTCACAATTACAATTTCACTACTACTACTAAAGTTTCTATCGTATTATTTACTTGTTCACTACTATATGTTCACAATTATTACTATGTATATATTATTACTAGAAGGCCGATGGGTTCTAATATTTTGTCCCCTGATTTCTTTAGTCAAATAATGGCAGATTTGCGGCTGTTGGTTTACCTACTACTGACACTGCGGTTTTAATTAGAGACGCTAATTGACATGATTGGCGGTGCATTGGAGGCGTGTGGGAGTTGATTTTTGAGAATAGCGTCGACAAGTCGGAACTAGCATAGCTAAGTTATAGAAATTGATAAACAACATCTCAAAGGTCAACTGTTCACTACCAGGTAACACCTTATTTTTCGAGCACCTTCCGGAGTATTCGAGCGGTTCCAAGCAGTGCTGTTTTCTGCAAGTGCTCCACCCTTATTGCAGCCTCTATTTGTTCTATGTACTTCTCAAGATTTTTAATTATTGTTCCCAGGGCTCCAACAATTATTGGTACTATTGCTACCTTTTTCATCAACCACAAGTGTTTAACCTCCCAAGTTAAACTGTCATAGCTATCGACTTTTCTTTCTTCCTTATCGCATACCTTGTTGTCAGCTGAGCATGCTATATCTATGATCCAGCATTGTTTGCTTTCTTTCTCAATTCAGACTATGTATGGCTTCCTATTTTTTATCTCTTGGTCGCACTGAATCATAGAATCCTATAGGATCTTTGCATTATCATTTTCGAAGATGCCTTCCGGTTTGTGGTCGTACCAACATTTTGCTCTGTCAAGTCCATACTTGTCGTAAAGCGTCCAATGGACAATCCTTGCTATATAGTCGTGGCGTCTCTTCTGGGTTAGTGGCGTACATTGGCTGGTAATGTGCCATACGGTTTCACCATTTTGTCCACAAATTCTGCGCTTATGACTTTCTGATGTGTTGTCTATTCTGTATTTTATGTAATTTGTTCTTAGTGCTTGCTCTTGGGCAGCACAGATTAGAACCTCCGTTTCCGGTTCTAAATCACTTTTAGTCATCCATAGCCATTTTTTTCTCTGTCTGTCTTATCTTCAACAATCCCCATGAAATTGTCCAAGCATTCTTTTCTTTACCCACCTATTTTCAGTTTCATTCGTTTCCAATTTCTTGTATAGTACTTTATCGTTGCAATCTTTCATCCTACACAAGCCTCAAATTCTTACTTCTAATAATAGCGGTTCTGTGATATTTTTTTACATACCACGCTATGTTGTTTTCTTCTGCTCTAATGCGGTGTTCGCATCCAATAAGTCATGTTCCCCTTCTTTTTCTTGCTACATACTGTCTGTCTGTGTCATCTACTGTCCATGTGATTACCCCTGCTCCATATCTAAGGAGGGAAACCGCCCTGGTGTTGATAGCTTCAATCTTATTCCGTCCGTTTAATTTCGACTTAAGGATCAGTCACAGTCTGTGCAAGTACTCCACCTTTAATTTTTCTATCATTTCTTTCTCCACCAATTAATCCATTTCCCAAATCCCCAAGTACGTATAGCCCATCTCTTCTATCTGCTTCATAACCTCTCCCGACGGTATCGTTAGTCCTTCCATACATTTGATTTTGCTTCTCTTCAAGATTAATACAACATACTTTCTCAGTCCGAAATCCATTATGATATCAGCGCTGAAAGTATACACCATATCAACGAGGGAACTGACTTGGGCTTCATGTTTAGCATAAAGTTTGAGGTCATCCATGAATAACAAATGATTAGCTTTTCGTTGGCGGCTTTTGAATACATACCCAGCTTTTGCTTTCCTCAGAATAATGTTAATGGTATGAAGCACAGTACATAGGTCAGCGGGCCGGGCAGTCCCCTTGGAAGGTGCTCCTCCGAATTTCTACTGACCCTAAACTTCTTCCGTATGCTGTCAGGTCCATCCTCAAATTCGCCATATTTCTTCTAAGCAATCGCTCAACATTCGATGCAATATCAAATAGGTCCATACATTCCATAATCCAAGAATGTAGAATCATATCGTACGCCTTACGATAGTCGATCCATGACATGGCTATGTTAGTTTTCCTCCTCTTGCAGTATGTATGGCTTCCTATTTTTTATCTCAGGAGTTGATTCTTGGTAGCTCTGCACTTACGCTTGCAACCCTTCTGCTCATGTGGCAGAACGCCATTCTTTTGCCAGATGTTCGTACATTGATTCCGCGAATATCCCAGTCAATAATTTCCGCGTAAATGGCAAACAGGATATCGGCCAGTAATTTTCTACCGTATTGCCTTTTTCGATGCTTTTCAGGCACAGCACTGTCCTACCCAATGTCAACCACTCTGGTGTTACTTGGTCAGTATTTAAGAAGGTGTTGAGTGTCGCAGATGTTCATGCATGACATTCACGAATTGTTTTTGATCCAGTAGTCTTGAAATCCATCTGGTCCCGGGGCCTTCCAGTTGCTAATTGTTTTGTTGATTTCCTTCACCTCCCTAATTGAAATGACTAGTTCTGTCTGTTTCAACTTTTCATTTGTACAGTCTCCATTTATTTCTTTATAGAATCTCTTCTGATCTACTCTGAATAACCTATTATGCTGGTAACCCTTTATTCTTTGGTCGTATCTTACCACCGTTGCTTACTTTGCAACGAGACTCTGTTTTAAAAAACACTGGTAATCGCGCAACCTGATAATCGCTACCTCATATGAATGACAATGAAAAATATGTTGTGAATAACGGTGATAATGAAACTGAAGCCATTGATGGTGACAGTGTTGCAGCCGGCAGGCTCGGAGATTCTGGTCCGGCTCCAGCCTGTCGATATCCAGAAAGTAACCACCACACACGAAGTTGATGGAGCAAGCAAATTAATGCTGTGGTCATGGAGTATTATTATTATTATTATTATTATTATTATTATTATTATTATTATTATTATTATTATTATTATTATTATTCAGTAGTTTTATTTTTATAGCGTACTTTCACTTCACTACCGAGCGCAGCTCTGTGTGCCTTAGATATGTGCTGTGATTTGTTGTGATGTTCTGATGGTTATTGTATGGAAAATGTTCTGCGTAGGATGTGTGCAGTGCCTAGTAGTGCAATTTTCTGTATGTTATATGTGTTTGTAAGTCCTGGTGTTTTTGTTATGTATTTGTCTGAATATTTTTTTATCATGCCTAATGCACCTATTATGATAGGAATTGTTTCTGTTTTTAGATTCCACATTCTGGTTACCTCTATTTCCAGGTCTTTGTATTTTGAAGGTTTTTCCATTTCTTTTAGAGACACGTTGTCATCTGCCGGTATTGATACATCAGTTAGAAAGCATTTTTTTCTTCATGATCTGTGACAAGTATATCTGGTCTGTTGGCCTTAATTTCTCTATCTGTGTGTATCGGCATATCCCAGAGTATGGTTGCTTTCTCGTTTTCTGTGACTTTTTCTGGTGTGTGCCTATACCATCTTTTTTCTGTTGTTATTCCATAATGTTGGCATAGCTTCCAGTGTATGTAGGTTCCAACTCTGTCATGTCTGTGAATATATTCCTTCTTAGCCAGGACTGGGCAGCCAGAGATAATATGATTTATTGTTTCTTGTCCATCTCCACACATTCTGCAGTTACTTGTTATATTTCTTTTCATTACATGTTTTTGGTAATTCTGGTGGGGAGGCTTTGGTCTTGTGCTGCAATTAAAAATCCCTCTGTTTCTGCTTTGAGTCCTGAGCAACTCAACCATTGCTGGGATTTTTCTTTGTCTATTTCTTTTGCGTTTAGTTTAGTGCAGTATTTACCATGAAGGGGCTTTTCTTGCCATAGTTTTATCATGGTTCGTTGCTGTTCTATTTTTAGTTTGGATTTCATTTGTTTTATAGCTTTTGTTGTTTCTTCATCTTCTTCTTCTTCTTCATATTTATTAGGTGGTATGATTTCTTGTTTGTATTTGTCAGCTTCCTTAAATACTGAGAATAGTTTTTTGTTTTGCTCGTGTTTTGCTGCTATTTGTATCAGTTTCCTTCCTTCTGAAGTAGATATTTTTGCAGTCCTATGGTGGTTATGTTATTTTATAGTAGATTTCCAGCTGTATAAGGCCTCTACCACCTTCTATACGTTGTATATATAGTCTTTCTATGTCAGATTTTGGGTGATGCATCCTAGATCCTGTCATTATTTTTCTTGTATATTGTAGGGAGACAGGTTATTGGTCTGTAATTTTCTGGTTTTGCTGTCTCATTTGATTTGGGAATTAATATGGTTTTCCCCTTCGTGAGCCATTCAGGCATTGTCTCTGGCTCTGCTAGCATGCTGTTAAAGTTTTCAACCAGAAGTTCGGGATCTTGTCATGCCCAGGTGCCTTCCAATTGCTTAGTCTTTGCAGTGCCTGGGTGACCTCTACAGTTGTTATGGGGGTCCAAAGTTGCTTAGATGCTGAGTTTGTTGTTTTGATACTTCTTTTTTTTCGTTGTTCGTTCGCCGACCATATTTCTCTCCAGAATTTTTCCACTTCTTCTGCCGTTGGTGCTGCAGTGATTTCTATTTTATTTTTGTCAAGTTCTTGGTAGAACTTTTTGGGGTTGGAGTTTAACTTTTTGTTTTGTTCAAAGAAGCGCTGGCGTTTCTCGTACCGGCGGATCCTTTGCGCTTTAGCAAGGATATTTTGCTTCAGCTTTTCTTTTTTCTCAGGTAAATCTTTTTCTGTGATGTTATATTTGCGGAGTATTTTTGTTTTCTTTTTGTTGCTCAGTAGCGTTGATTGTCTACTGATTCCATTAAGAATCGACAGATCTTTTCTCATTTTTTGTATTTCTTATTATATTTATATATATTATATTTTATTATATTTTAGATATTTATTATATTTTATATATTTTTGTATTATTATTATTATTATTATTATTATTATTATTATTATTATTATTATTATTATTATTATTATTATAATTCGGTTAGCTGGCAGATTCGTTAGCACGCTCGACGAAATGCTTAGCGGTATTCGCCCGTCGTTACGTTCTGAGTTCAAATTCCTCCGATGTCGACTTTGCCTTTCATCCTTTCGGGGTCGATACATTAAGTACCAGTTACGCACTGGGGTCGATATAATCGACTTAATCCGTCTGTCTGTCCTTGTTTGTCTCCTCTGTGTTTAGCCCCTTGTCGGTAGAAAAGAAAGAGGTATTCGCCCGTCGCTACTTTCTATGTTCAAATTCCGGTGAGGCCGACTTTGCCTTTCATCCTCTCGGAGTCGATAAATTAAGTACCAGCAAAACATTGGAGTCGATGAATTAAGTACTAGCAAAACACTGGAGTCGATGTAATCATCCTTTCGAGGTTGATAAATTAAGTAGCAGTTAAGCTCTGGGAGTCGATGTAATTGTTTTGCATTCTTCCCTGAAAGACTTTCGGGGTCGATAAATTAAGTACCAGTCGTGTTGAGTACTAGGGTCGATGTAATCGATTAGTTTCCGCGCTCCACCATCACCAATTTCAGGCCTTGTGCCGAGAGTAGAAAGGGTTATTATTCTTTTCTACTCTAGGCACAAGGCTCGAAATTTTGTGCGGAGAGAGCCAGTCAATTAGATAGACCCCAGTACGCAACTGGTACTTAATTTATCGACCCTGAATGGATGAAACACAAAGTCGACCTCGGCCGAATTTCAACTCAGACAGATGAAATACTGCTAAGTATTTCACCCGGCTTGCTAACGTTTCTGCCAGCTCACCGCCTTAGAAAGGATTATTATTATTACTATTAAGGATGCGAGCTGGCAGATCGTTAGCACGTTGGACAAAATGCTTAGCAGCATTTCGTCCGTCTTTATGTTTTGTGTTCAAATTCCGCCGAGGTCGACTTTGCCTTGTATCCTCTTGGGGGTCGATAAATTACGTACCAGTGAAACGCTGGGGACGATGTAATCGACTAGTCGCCCCCACGCAAATTTCAGGCCTTGTGTCTACGGTAGAAAGGATTATCATTGTTGTTGTTGTTGTTGTTGTTGTTGTTATTATTATTATTATTATTATTATTATTATTATTATTATTATTATTATTATTATTATTATTACTATTCAGTAGTTTTATTTTTATAGCGTGCTTTCACTTCACTACCGAACGCAGCTCTGTGTGCCTTGGGTATGTGCTGTGATTTGTTGTGATGCTCTGATGGTTATTGTATGGAAAGGGTTCTGCGTAGGATGTGTGCAGTGCCTAGTAGTGCAATTTTCTGTATGTTATATGTGTTTGTAAGTCCTGGTGTTTTTGTTATGTATTTGTCTGAATATTTTTTTATCATGCCTAATGCACCTACTATGATAGGAATTGTTTCTGTTTTCAGGTTCCACATTCTAGTTACCTCTATTTCCAGGTCTTTGTATTTTGAGATTTTCTCCATTTCTTTTAGAGACACGTTGTCATCTGCCGGTATTGATACATCAATTAGAAAGCATTTTTTTCTTCATGATCTCTGACAACTATATCTGGTATGTTGGCCTTAATTTCTCTATCTGTGTGTATCGGCATATCCCAGAGTATGGTTGCTTTCTCGTTTTCTGTGACCTTTTCTGGTGTGTGCCTATACCATCTTTTTTCTGTTGTTATTACATAATGTTGGCATAGCTTCCAATGTATGTAGGTTCCAACTCTGTCATGTCTGTGAATATATTCCTTCTTAGCCAGGACTGGGCAGCTAGAGATAATATGATTTATTGTTTCTTGTCCATCTCCACATATTCTGCAGTTACTTGTAATATTTCTTTTCATTACATGTTTTTGGTCTTGTGCTGCAATTAAAAATCCCTCTGTTTCTGCTTTGAGTCCTGAGCTTCTCAACCATTGCTGGGATTTTTCTTTGTCTATTTCTTTTGCGTTTAGTTTAGTGCAGTATTTACCATGAAGGGGCTTTTTTTGCCATCGTTTTATCATGGCTCGTTGCTGTTCTATTTTTAGTTTGGATTTCATTTGTTTTATAGCTTTTGTTGTTTCTTCATCATCTTCTTCTTCTTCTTTGTGTTTATTAGGTGGTATGATTTCTTGTTTGTATTTGTCAGCTTCCTTAAATACTGAGAACAGTTTTTTGTTTTGCTCGTGTTTTGCTGCTATCTGGATCAGTTTTCCTTCCTTCTGAAGTAGGTATTTTTGCAGTCCTATGGTGGTTATTTTATAGTAGTTTTCCAGCTGTATAAGGCCTCTACCACCTTCTATACGTTGTATATATAGTCTTTCTATGTCAGATTTTGGGTGATGCATCCTAGATCCTGTCAGTATTTTTCTTATTTTCCTATTTATTTTGGACAGTTCATTTCGTGTCCAGTTAAGGATATTGTAGCTGTAACTTATAACTGGGACAGCTAAAGTGTTGATACCTATTATCTTGTTTTTAGCATTGAGCTCTGTTTTTAGTATTGATCTAACTCGTCTATAATATTCTTTTTTTATTTTCTCTTTCATTTGTGTGTGTTGTGTCTTATCTAGTTCATGGATTCCTAAGTATTTGTAAGTTTGGCTTTGGTCTAATTCTTTTATTTCATTGGTTTTATCTAGTGTGATGTTGTTACTCTTAACTAGTTTTCCTCTTTTCATGGTTACTTTGGCGCATTTTTCTAATCCAAATTTCATATCTATTTCTTTGGTAAATCCATGAACTGTCTTTAATAGTGTCTCCAGCTGTTTGTCATTTGCAGCGTATAGTTTTAGGTCATCCATATATAAAAGGTGGCCGATCGTTTTGCCGTAACATTTATATCCGCATCCAGTTCTATTTAGCATATCAGATAGAGGTGACAGTGCCAAGCAGAAAAGGAGTGGAGAGAGCGTGTCTCCATTGGAATATTCCTCTTCTAATGGGGATGTCTTTGGTTTTCATGAGTCCCTCTTTTGTTTGGAGGTGTAGGACTGTTTGCCATTTATTCATAGAGTGCTCTATGAATTTTATGATTGTTGGTGCTACTTTGTTAATGGCTAGTGTTTCGAGGATCCATGTGTGGGGGATGCTATCAAACGCCTTTTTGTAGTCAATCCAGGCCATACTGAGGCCTTTCTTCTTTCTGTGGCTGTCTTCAGTTACGGCTTTATTAATCATTAGTTGATCTTTACAGCCATATGAGCCCTTGCGGCATCCTTTCTGCTCTTCTGGGAACAGTTTGTTTTCGTCCAGGTGCTTGTTCAGCCTTTGCGATATCACTGCAGTAAATGCCTTGAACATAGTAGGGAGGCAGGTTATTGGTCTGTAGTTTTCTGGTTTTGTTGTTTCATTTGATTTGGGAATTAAGATGGTTTTCCCCTTCGTGAGCCATTCAGGCATTGTCTCTGGCTCTGCTAGTATGCTGTTAAAGTTTTCAGCCAGCTTTTTGTGCATTCCTGTTAGATATTTCAACCAGAAGTTGGGGATCTTGTAATGCCCAGGTGCCTTCCAGTTGCTTAGTTTTTGCAGTGCCTGGGTGACCTCTTCAGTTGTTATGGGGGTCCAAAGTTGTTCAGATGCCGAGTTTGTTATTTTCATACTCCTTTTTATTGGCTGTTCGTTCGCCGACCATATTTCTTTCCAGAATTCTTCCAATTCTTCTGCCGTTGGTGCTGCAGTGACTTCTATTATTATTATTATTATTATTATTATTATTATTATTATTATTATCATTATCATTATTATTATTATTATTATCATTATCATTATTATTATTATTATTATCATTATCATTATCATTATTATTATTATTATTATTATTATTATTAAGGTGGAGAGCTGGCAGAATCATTAGCATGCCGGGCAATATGCTAAGCGGCATTTCGTCCTTCTATACATTATGAGTTCAAATTCCGCCTATGTCGGCTTTACCTTTCTCTCAAGACGGTGCTCGACCATGATCGTAGTCTGATAAATGAGACAAGTAAAAGATAAAAGAGACTGTCACATATGACAAGTCTGATAATATTGGTCTATCAGGTAATTGTTCACCAATATTTTAAAGTATTATTTTATAAGAAATTCTAATTCCAATTGACAGACTGCTACGAAATCAAAACTCTAAAATTTGACAAACCGTATGTCTCATGACGTATATGAAAAAAATATATATATATATTCATTCTACGTATATTATGTCAATCAATATGGGAGAATAGTTATGACTCATCTTAGTACTACACAAGACAAGATAAAAGACCAACATCATGATGAAACCTCTGTGGATTATTGAGAAAAGTCTGTGTGAGAGCATGTGTGTGTGTGTGTGTGTGTGTGTGTGTGTGTGTGTGTGTGTGTGAAGAGATAGATAGATAGATAGACAGACAGACAGACAGATAGATAGACAGACAGATAGATAGATAGATAGATAGATAGATAGATAGATAGATAGATAGACAGATAGATAGATAGATAGATAGATAGATAGATAGATAGATAGATAGATAGATAGATAGATAGATAGATAGATAGATAGATAGATAGATAGATAGATAGCGTTCAAGTTATGTGTATATTCAATACTCATAAAACTTTGCCAAATGTGCTTGTTAAGATTTACTGATGGATACTGGAAAGTTTAAAGCCTCATGGTATCTAGTAGTTTCAGCTACGGCAGGAATTTTCTTACTGCGAATCTTTGAAATATGAGGAAATATAGGGAACAAATTGGTCTGAGAGTAGAGTAAAGTTTGTGACTGGTCTAATTTGGAGTGACATGTTTTATTTGTTGGTACTTATTTTTGTATATTTTAGTGCATTGATGCAGGGAAATGAGCGGTAGGAACGGTGAATAAAATTGATATTTGTCTGTCAGGATGAGGGGTTCTCTTAAGTGAAGTGATAGAATAGGAAATGAGCGTTGGTAGTATAATTTAACTGTGGGTGAAGAAGTTTTGGGTTCCAATTTATCTTGAACGAAACTAAGGTCTTCGAGTGAAATAGGCTGGAACCAAATCAAAACTATTTAAATTATCTATGAGCAAAGTGTAGTTTTTTTTTCTTTTCAGAGTTTGTGTTGGGATGTGAAACCGGAAGCCATGTGTTTGTTTATGAGCGACAGGAGTGCTACGAAAGGGCATCAGTTATTTCAATATTGATGCATCGATAAACATACAAACTCGCATTTTCATATTGCGACAAATAGAGTTCACCACAAACACAAACTAGCTTTCTCTATAAAGGAACGGGAAGAAGTGCTCACCTGCATCAACACTCAGCCAAACAGTAACTGTAGCATGAGTAGTAACAGCACCTATAACAATAACGACCACAGCATAAATTCTCATTTCGTACTGGCCCTTTTGCGACCTACATGTTCTGAGCTGACACTTTCCATTACGTCTCACTTTGATCACTGATCCTAGACTTGCATTCTTCTTCTTTACGTCGAACGAAATGTTTAGCAGATTTCTACTGGTTTTACGTTCTGTGTTCAAATTCCGCCGAAGTGGAGTTTAAGGAATACAAGACCCTAGACATGGACCTTAGACAAAAACAAAATGAAAAAGAGGTGTCATACAGACAAGAACAAGTGATTAGAAGAGAAAGGAAGAGGAGCGGGAAAATCAGCAAGAATGATTAAAAAAAAAGTTGTGAAAGAGTTGTCTGGGACTAGAAGTTGCTCCGATATACCGACCAAAGCAAAAACTAGCCAATTATTGATGACAAACGAAATTGGCAAGATGGAGAGAATATTTTCCGGAGTTACTGAACCAGCTTACTCCAGCCACTCTCCTAGACTTTGAACAGAAAATGAAAATGGTGGATCAACCAGAGGTATTTATCGATGACCTTTCACGGTATGAGGAAGATAAAGAACAAGGTAGGGGACTTAATGAGGGGACTGCAGAGCCACTAAAACACTGAGAATATATAGTAAAGAAGGAACTCACACATCTTTGCTCGTTACTGTGCCAGAATCAAAAGCGGAAACACTTCCATGTTCGTGATTTTCACGGGTGTATTCTGTAGTCGCTTTTGTTCTTGTTAATGATCAACTTTATTACAAAACGGTCCATATCTCGACGTTTGAGATAAGCTGGAGATTCACGAATGTTAACTTTACAGACAATATCAGTCAGCTCAGTGATATTCCTGAAATCATACAAGAGAAGGCAGCAAGTGTTTGTGACTTCAGCACCCGACGTGGTCTCCGTTTCAACTGCTGAAAGACGAACGCCTTATACGGAGGTGAAAATCGACCAAAACACCCAGGTGTACAAAATATTGAATTTGTGGGTTCTTTGACATACTTAGACAGTTACATTGACAGATATGGAGAAGCAGAAATTGATGTCAGAACTAGACTTGGCAAAGCGATGGCAGTTTTCCAACGATTGAAACCAGTATGCTTATGCTTTCTCACGCCAAGGGATAAAACTTTATCAATACATAACCAACGGTATTGTACGCATGCGACCCACCAAGACGGGCGAATAAGATTTGCAATATGGTAAATGCTTTTTTTATCGCAGATACCTTAGCATTATCCTGAAGATCACTCAGCGTGACCTAACCACAAGCAACATCATTAGAACTTAAGATATTATCACAGACGGAGGAAAGAGGTTGTTTGGCCATGTATTGCTCTTACAGCCAAGGAAGGAAAAAGAGAGGCAGACCGGTGAGAAAGTGGGAAAGGAATGAGTGGTGAGACTTAACTGAGATGGTTAACTTTCATCAAAGGATGCTCTTTGAGAATTCTCATCACTAGATGGTCTTTGACCGAAGCGAGCCATCAGCATTATTATTATTATTAAGGCGGTAAGCTGGCAGAATCGTTAACACGCTGGACGAAATGCTTAACGGTATTTCACCCGTCTCGACGTTCTAAGTTCAAATTCCGCTGTGGTTGACTTTGTCTTTCATCTTTCCGGAGTCGTTGAATTAGGTACCAGTCAAACACTGGAATCGATGTAATTAACTAGTCCCGTCCCACAAAATTCAGGCCTTGTGCATTCAGTAGAAAGGATTATCTCTTTATCACAACTTTTTTTGGAGCTCCTGGAGTCTTGCATGCACAGCGGGCTTATCTGCAGCATATGGTACCATGCTATTCGTTCTTTTCAGCTATCTATTATTATTATCGAGTGAGAGATCAGTGCATGCTATCAAAGTGACATTGGGGTAAAATATACGAAGCCCAATATACCCATCATGACAACCCGACTGCTAAGGGTACACTAGGAACATGCATCACAACCATATGTGTGCGACATGGTGATCTCATATCAAGATAAACAGCACATGACCTTGCAGGTGGGGCCCAGTTAGAATTTTCTTCTGGTCGAGTAGCCCATCTTGCTCAAAAGGTCCCTGAATAAGGATTGTTTAAGGATGTTCAACGAAACACCCATGTTTCCAGAGGTGAATTATTCAAACCCCAAAGAATCCCTCTAAACACATGGCTATGATGCTACCCCACTACTTCTCCACTTGATCAGAGATGCACATATCGTCATCCACTAAGGGACATGCTCAACTGGTTAAGGTCAAACAACCGACAAGCAAATCTGTGGTATTGAGCAGAATATTTGCTGTAGCCCATCTTTTATACCAAGACAAAACAATGTATATGATGACACTTCCAATCAGTTAAGATTAGAAGCCACGAGACCCACTGCCTGGTACTGCATCAGGGCATTCTATTATTATTATTAGTATTATTATTATTATTATTATTATTATTATTATTATTATTATTATTATTGTTGTTGTTGTTGTTGTTGGTGTTGTTGTTGTTATTATTATTATTTATTGTCTTTGCACATCTAAGGCCGAAGATGTACTACGGTGTCAGCTGTTCACTACCAGGTAACTAAGGTAACACCCCTTATTTTTCGAGCAGCATCCGGAGTATTCGAGCGATTCCAAGTAGTGCTGTTTTCCAAGTGCTCCACCCTTATTTGTTCCACGTATTATCATCATCATCATCATCATCATCATCATTATTATTTCGCTAGTGCATGCTAATTTAGTTAGCAAGTATTTTATCTCGGGGTTCGGTGGCATCAGGTTTCCTCAAGTTTCAAGAATCTTCCTAAGGATTCTGGCACAATATAGGCTGGCACTTTTCTGCGGGTCGATAATGCGAGTTTCAGTTCCAATCTCTTTCAGTCTTTTATGTAGCATTTAGGGTGATGTGTCAAGTGTACCAATTACCATGGGAATAATTGTTTTCCACACTTTTCCTTAATTATCTGACCAGATCCTGATATTTTCCAGTATTTTCAAAATTTGGGTATCGACTCTGCAATGAGAAGGAATTGCAAAACCTATAATCTTACAGTGTTTGTTTATTTTGTCCTCTATTCTTCTATAACTATATCTCGTCTTCTTGTTTCAGCATATATGGGGAAGTTCCACAAGAACCTGTAGTTCTCATTTCCTATCACAGCCTCTGATTAGTGTTCACACTACTTTTCTGGTATTTTGAAGTCAGATATTAGACAAACATCCCAATGCAATCTTTTGCCTACACAGTCACACTTGCGCATATACTCTCTTTGTGCAAGTACGATTGCACTCAATCAAAAGGTAATTGATAGTTTTGTCTCCTCTCCTGCAGATTCTATATTTGCTGTCCGATTAAATGTTGTCGATCTTTGCCATTTCTTATTTTATTCTTTTACTTGTTTCAGTAATTTGACTACAGCCATGTTGAAGCACCGCTTTGAAGCGGTTTTAGTTGAAGAAATCGAACCCAGGGCTCCCTTTTCTAAGCCTAGTATCGAATTCATTTGCTGAACTGCTAGATAACGGAGACGTAAACACACCAACACCAGTTGTTAAGCGGTTGTGGGGACAAACACAGACACAAAGACACCCAGACATAGATTCACAACACACACACATACATATATATATATATACGACAGGCTTCTTTTAGTTTCCGTCTACCAAACATACTCAGGAGGCTTGGTCGGCCTGAGAAGGCACTTGCCCAAGATGCCACGCCATGGGACTGAAGACGGAACCATGTGTTTGGGAAGCAAGCTTCTTACCACACAGCCATGCCTGCACCTATATCAGATTTATTCAAATGACTTGTTCCTGAGCGGATAAAATTAGCATTTCGGTCTCTCGTTTCAAGTTCCCGTTCCTCAAACTTAGCCAACGTTCTTTACTTCCGATATTCTCGGTTTGTTGCATGAATTGGCCATGTAGTTCTGCTTCTTAACATTTGTTCGTTCTGTTGTTCGTTGAATTTTCTTTGAATTCCTTTACTATTTCAGTCACTCTTTCGGTATCTCTAACTGTCGATAGCGCTCTTTATTTACTCTTCACAATGTAATATTTTAGACTCAGTCTCGCAGTATTAACAGGGCCTTCTGCGTTTAATAATTCTCTGCGATCTTTTTTTGATAGATAGAATCGGTCTGTATTACTTTTAGGATGGACTGCATTGTACATTGTGAGAAGCTTTCTAGTTCTTCCATCCAAATTCTATAGCTCACCCTTTGTCCTTTTCAGACAAAAAGCAGATTATCTCAGTACTGGCATAGCCGAAGTATTTATGGCTTTAATGACGTTCCCGGCATTTAATTTTACCTTCTTAATTCTCCTCTTATACTCTTTACTCTTATGCTCTTTCCATTATCCTATCGTCTTGCAACACTTTGAGATACTATTATCCCTTATTATTCCACAGCGATCTCATAACGTTGTCTTGTGGTAACTTTATGCCATCAGGGTTTACCTTTCAGACTTTACAATTAGCACTTCACACTTATTTACCCCAAATTACATTCTAATATCTTTACTGTTTGGATTAAAGAATCCATGTCTGTCTCATTTTGGTATATAGTTTGTCATCCATATAAAGTAGGCGACTTATTTTCATCTTGGAATTTATAAACTCATTATCAACCCTGGATTTTCTCAGTATATTTGTCAGAGGTATTAGCGCAATGACGAGGAGTAACGGAGAGAGCAAGAGTCTCTGGAAAATGTCCCTGCGTATTTGCATGTAAGTTCTACTTCCCACAATCTCATTACTTTATCCAAAATGTTCTTTATCAGACACTCCAAGAGCTAGCTGCGTGGAACATTCTCGTAAACTTTCCTGTAATTTATCCATCCAACAGCTAGTCTTCTTTATTACTCGTATCACATTTAATAGCCTGTAATTTATAAATTGCCAGCAAGGACACAGTATTTCGTTTTGCAACCATAATATACTACCAAGTATATTAAAGGTTTACGAGTCAATATTGTGCCTTACTTTTATGTTAGACGTGCGAGGTCTCATTATCTCTATGAAGTCGTTTCGTATACGAATACGCCTATGTAAACAATGCAATCGAAGATAGAAAAACAAGTAAATGAGTGCATAACCTTCACCGTTACCAGTTCCAACCTCATTCACGCAATTGTTCGATATATTTTTATCTGATACTTCCACACGTAGAGAGAGCTGTGGTGTTTTACTTGAGATACAGTCACTTGAAGGGTTGCTGGCCAAAGCTAAGGAGCCCTCTTCCCATAAGACATACATAACACCGGTCAATATGCTGAGCAGCATTTGGTCTTCTCTCTACTGATACCCTGCCTTTGCCTTTCTTAATATTAAATCGAAGGAGATTACCCTTATCACAAATACTAAAGGAGATAACGAGTCTCCTTGGAAAATTCCTCTCTTGAGATTAACTTTCCCTAAGGCTGTATCACCTGGTTAGAGATCTACTTTCCATTCCTTCATGCTATAGCTAATTGTGTTATCAGCAATACTAAAGATTCTCAAATATTTACTTATCCATGAGTGTGGAATCATATCATAAGCTTTCTCATAAGCTATCCTTGCTATTGTTAAATTTTTCTTTCTAGATTTCACTTCATTTGGGATTGTTTTCTCTCTATATATATAATACATCATACCTTCCTCTAGCCTTCTTCCTATAACCTTCTGTTCTTCTGGAGGTAAATTCTGGTTCTGAAGGTGCTTATAAATGCTTTCTGAGAGCATTCCTATTAACAGCCTCCATACTAATGGTAAGAAAGTGATTGGTCTATAATTACTAGCTATATTTCTCTTGATTTTGTCTTGCATAAGAAGAACTGTTCTCCTTGTCATATAATTAGGTACTTCTCCATTCAGGCAATCCTGAAATTGTTCCTTCAGTCTCCCATTTAAGCTGCTAGACTTCTTTAACCAGTACTCTTGAACTGAAGATGGTCCTGGACTCTTCCAATTAGGCATTCTTCCTAACACTTTATTCATTAATGCACTAGTTAGTCTTAGATCTGGCTGATTCTCATGGACAACTTCCTCCCTTACTTTCTTTAACCATGCTGCATCTCCATTATCATTATTTGGTTTATTACAAATATCAGTCCAGAACTTTCGAGCTTCTTGTGCATTAGCGTTCTCATCTTGAGTCCTTTCTTCTACGCTATGTATTTGGCGATAACATCTCTGGTCTGCCTCAAACAACCTGTTCTGTTGATACTTTTTTAGTGATACCTGGAAAGCTTACCTGCTATACACTGTTTCAGCTCTTCCATGACAATCCCAAATCCTTTCTCTTTGACTAAGTATTTTTTCCCAAGAGTAAATTTAAATCTTGTATTTCCTAACTGTCCTGTTTCCAGGCTTCTATTCTACTCACGTCTTGTCTTAAACTCTTCACTTTATTCTCTTGAAGAACACCAGGAACAGCAACAACGCCAACAACACCAGCAGTATATGCACCACCACTGATTTCGACTTTAAAAAATAATAACAGCGGAAACAAAACACACAGGGTCTCTCCCAATAAAATTCCCCTATTCGATCCCCCCCTCTAAACTCAAATACATAGATAGTCTCGCATCCAGCTTCCAGATACAGATATCTCTGCATCACGCAGTGAAAATGAACCAAAAGAAAACTCTGCACGCACACACACACCGAAAATTATAGAAAACACACCCATACCAGCCACAAACACACTACAAAATCACTAAAAACTCCAGCAATGCAATTGGCAACACATCCAGCACTGTCACAACCAGCGCCACCAAGACTACCAAAACAGCAATAATCCAGAGAAAAGAAACCACACCCCCAACAGCTACACCCAACCACATAAACACAAAACTTCCTGCTAGTGAGGAGGGCCAACAAAGAATTGGAGGCCCTCATAACACGAAGAGATGACATTGAAAGAGAAGGTATGATCTTCTGCACCAGCAGGGTCCTCTTGATACATATGAAACATTAGGGAGAGTTTACCTCACGACGTGGCAGCACCTAATGTAAGAGCTACGAGTAAGTTTGAAGGTTTCAAAAGGAACCCCATCCAATTATGGAGGTTGAACTACCCGACTTCCAGCAGCACCAGGTGGCTAAGTACACATCCTTTCTTTCTTGTTTCTTTTCCAAACATTTTGTGGTCATCATGGCAGGTTTAAGAGTAAATTTTTAAAATGTTCATGGCCTGGGGTCACCTTGAAAGCAAGGCCGCCCGCTAAACAACCTCAGGTCACTAGCTATAGATAGGTTGTCAGTTACACCAGTATTTCTTACACACTCAATATAGACCCTATTTTTTACGATTTTGTGATCTATGTATCTCCTAGTCGTCCTGGGCTGGGAAGCGTGATTGCTGTTGCTGTTTAGGAAAGGCCTGACTCTTCAAGTACGGACGATCTTCCTGGAACCGGATGGTAATTTGGTTGTTTGGGATATCAGCAATAGTAAATTTAGTGCTTTTAGACTAGTCGCTGTTTACTCCCCAGCTAGGGCGGGGAAGCCAGATTTCTTCAGATGTTTGGAGGTGTTTCTTAGAATATCTCACTCTTTAGTGCTAGTGGACGATTGGAATGCCATCTTGGATGCACGCCGAGATAGTCGGGTATAGCTTGATAGGACAGGGGGTATAAAAGCCTCACAAACCTGCTTAGTCGCTTCCAATTGACCGATAGGTGCCGACTCGATTTCCTAACTGTGCCATTGTGGACATGGAAAAATATCATCGGGTCTTTCAGATCGTATCTAGATTTTGTAGGTCTGCAGATAGAAGTAGGGTATGTTGTCCACAATTCAAAGTCGTCGGCTACACAGACCACAGTCCAGTCAACATAGATAGGATCCATAGACAAGGCCTCAGATACTGTAACCTGAACGCATCTTTTGTCGAGTCAAGTATTCAGAGACTGAGTTAACAATAAGCCCATGAGAAGTTGTCGGGTGAATCCCCACCATCCGATGGTGGATAGCTCTTTTCCAAGCTATTAGAGTAGAAGCAGTAGGGTTTAGTAAAGAAATAGTGTTAGAGGAATGTAGGATAAAGGGAAGCCAGTTAGGAAGACTATTCTGATCTTTCTCCCTTTCTCCTTCTCTCTGTCCCTTTCTCTCCCCTCTTTGTCCCTTTTCTCTCCTTCTCTCTGTCCCTTTCTCTCTCCCACTCTCTCTCCTCCTCTCTTCCATCTCTCTTCCCCTCTCTCTCCTTCTGTTTGTCTATCTTCGTCTCTTTCCCCCTCTCTCTCTCCTTCTGTTTATCAATCTTCGTCTCTCTCTCCCTCTCTCTCTCCTTCCTGCATTCTTTTTTCTCATAATCAGGTTCGAAGCACCGAGAGGTCATGGAAGGACAGTCACTACCTAAATTTTTTTCGCGAGATGAAGACAAGTTGAACAAGGGTTTAATAATATCTTCTAATCTAGCATGGTGGATATGAAGGGACCTATGTAGTATTGGACGGCGGTAGACAATTTAAAAAAAATCCCAGTAAGCTGCACATGCATGCTCTCTTCAACTCGCAATGAAATTTAATTCAATGCATTTTTACAGCTAATACATGGATATAAAAGTCTCTTTATAATTTTTTTTCCCCAGTAAATTTGTAAACTTGCAAGATTGTAAGATTTTAGTTGTCACAGTTTTTCCGTAATTGACCTAAATTCAAAGCTACTTTTAAGATCAAATCAAATCAATGAATCTTTTTAAAAATCTAGAAACCATAACAAAACTCAACTGCAATAAGAAATGGAAAGCAAATGACTTGATAAATAACTTGCGTGAGAATTACATTCATTGCGTAAGAATATTTTAGTCGAAGTTCGTAAAAGTGAATTGTTTAAATGAAGGACATTACTTTTTGGACTGTGTGCATTTGTAGACACCGAAAAGTTGTTGCCATGTTACTCTTTGACCTAATTGTAAGTGTTAGTGACATTTTCGATGAAAATCTTGTATTTCTCCAGTTGACTTTCTTACATTAACCAAGTATGTTTTTTATTGCAACAAGAAAGCAAGCAAAACAAATTGTTAACAAAAACATAACAAAGTAAAAAAAAATATAAAACCAAGTCTTTCAACCATTATTCCCGAAAGTAGAAATATAAACATTGTAAATGAAATAGACCAACGAAACGAACACATAATGGAAGGCAATGGCATTCGAGAGGTGGGGTAAGGAAGGAATGTTCTAGACTCTGCTTTAGTTTTGTAGTATCTCATCCACGAAATGTTAAAAAGCCCAAACTTCATCCAATGACCTTTCAGACTTCAAAATTACTTAAAATTGTTTTTGTTTGACTTACTCCACTGGAAATAATATCTCTTAACATTATCGATTTCTTTCATAGGCACTAGTCCTTAGTCGCATAAATGCTTATGCTGCTTCTTTGCTTCATAAGTATGAACATAATGTAATTTTATTATGACTATCTTCTTTTGTTTCCATTTCTAACAGAATTACACGTACAGCTTCCAGAAATTCAGAAACATGACTTCGTTTCCCGAGAAAATATATGAACATCTATTTATTCTAATATGTATAACACCATTATTTTCGACTAGGCGAGGAATATGGATATCAATTGCCTTTCTCTCTCCCTTATAACTAATACCTTGCAATTGCAAGAATATTGCATATGATGATACCGTCAGATAGAGATTGCTTCAGCAGACTTCGAAAGATATGGAAGTCAGAGCTACTTACATTCAATAAATCTATATCTATATAGGTGCAGGCGTAACTATGTGGTGAGACGTTTGTGTGGCATCTTGGGCAAGTGCCTTCAATTATAGCTTCGTGCCGAACAATGCCATTAAAGTGGATTTGGTAGACGGAAACTGAAAGAAGCCTGTCGCATATATATATATATATATATATATATATAATATATATATATATATGTGTGTGTGTGTGTGTGTGGTGTGTGTGTGTGTGTGTGTGTGTGTGTGTGTGTGTTTGTGTCTGTGTTTGTCTTCCACCACCACAGTAACTTAGCGGCTTGGCAAAAGAGGCTTTTAGAATAGGTACAACAAAAATAAAACAAAATGCTTTCGCAGTGCCAGTACCAAAATTTAGCATTCTAGACTGGACACGTGAAGTAATCTGCAACTTCGACATGTAAACTGAGAATGTACTTGACATGGACTGGAAGATTCTACATCAAAAGTAACGTTGATAGAATTCATGTAAAGCAGGGAGATGGAGGTAGAAAGATTAGATCAGTCCAGACGGCCTCTAAGTGAAATGCAATACCTACTGAACAATAAAGAGAGAAATAAATACATCTCATGCATACCCTACAGTGAAAGCAATAACACTGTGAGGCTAGGTGGAAAACTCCTGAACAAATACTAGGCACAACTGTTCCATGTGAATCAAGAGTCGCTGGAGTGGCCTCATTAGAAAACTATGCATGGGTTTATGTTCCACTGACTGGAAAATGCTAGCAGCATTTACAGGAATAGTAACTTCCCCAGACATACTATAAGTACATTACATCCCATCAGAAGGTTATATCATTGCTATCCGAGAACAGGAGACAGCTCCTAAATACCTAACCAATAAAAGTGATATGGATGTCTCTAAACCTCCATGTTGTGTCGATTATTCTGAACCAGTGTGGAAAATATCACTCATTTCATCAGTTGCTGCCTAAAAATCTTTACAAGACGCTACCTTCCTATGAGGAATGACACTGTTGTCAAGACGGTTTGGGCATCAGAACCAGAGAGTAGCTACGACCTTAAAAATAAAATAAAAATACTGAAGGAGCATTCCGTTAGAACAGCAACCTGACCTCAGAACAAGAAGCCAGATGTGGGACAGGGACCAAAAATCATGCAACAGAGATCAGCTGCCCAGCAAATATGACTGCGGAAAATGAGAGCATTTACGGAGAATTAATGAAAAACTCACTACTCTTTTATCCAGGCAAAAGAATTCCTATTGTTCATAGGTGCAATAGTCTATGAAACAACTAATCAGCATAGAAACTCAGAAATGATAGGGTTCTCAAAAAAATAGACTAGACTGATTCCTTTTTTCCAGATACATTCGGTCAGAGGAACAGTGAACATTTGTTAACGTTTCGGGAATCCTTCATTGGAGGCATCTTCATAAAACATATACACACAGCCAAATATAAAATACATAACATATACATACTTGTGTTCTGTTAAGACATCCACACCCACGAGTGTAAGTTTATCCACACGCTCATACTTGAGCAAAACACGCACGTATACAGGCATATATCAAGCAATTCAGGTAACCACAATCTCCAAAAACTATCTTAACTAAACCAAGAGTCTTCCTAGCGACGAGCTTGAATTCTTCAAAGGAAGAAACTTAAAATAAATCCGAAACACACACACCCACACGCCCGCACGCACGCGCGCTTACACACACATATATAGAACAATTAGTGATGTATATATATATATGTGTGTGTGTGTATGTGTATGTATGTGTATACATGTGTATATATATGTACATATATGTGTGTGTATATGTATATGTGTGTACGCATCTGTATATATAGATGTATGTGTGTACGCATACGTGTATATAGATATTCATGTGTATGAATGTGTGTATATGAATATATATATATATAGAGAGAGAGAGAGAGAGGGGGCGAGAGAGAGAGAGTAAAATCTATTTGCCAACGTAAATTGGCAGTCCTGTTACTACTTCTCGCTCAGAGATTTAAAAATAAAAGGGATTTAAAGTAAAAGTAAGCAAAAGCGGACGGACGGCGTAGCTACGACAACTCTTTGAAACTTGATTTTTTTTCTTAAAGGAGGAATTGACTATTTTATTTATAATCTTTATCATCTTAATCAAATAGCAGGAAAACGTAGAAACTGAGTTTTTATATAATATACATACGGAAATGTCACTGTCACTAAAGGTGACCTACGGCGCAATGAGTACCAGCATTGCTAGAAATAGAAGTCAAAGACTCCTTAGCCACTAAAAGTTACATGTTCTATTTGGACTGACAGGGGAGACAATATCTCTCCACTGTGAGCAAGCTGCATTAGATTAACATGCAAATTTCGTATAAGGAATTAATTCTCGTCAGTAATACTTGCTCCATCACGGGCGGTGAGGCTGAAATCAACGCTGTCAACCTGATTCAGGTATCTGGAAGCAATTTAAAACCAAAACGGAAATAACCACCGTCACCAAAAGTGACCTAGGATGAAATGAGTACTAGCATTGCTAGAAATAGAAGTCAGAGATTCCTTGGGCACGAAAGGTCACATGTTCTATTTGGACAGTGAGCTGCATTAAATTAATAGGGTCACTTTTAGTGAAGATGAATTATTTCTTTTTTGGTTTTAAATTGCTTCCAGCAAACATTATTATTATTATTGAGTGAGAGAGCAGTGCATGCCATCAAAGTGACACTGGGGTAAAATATACGAAGCCCAGTATACCCATCATGACTACCCGTCTGATAAGAGTACACTAGGCACATGCATCACAAACTTATGTGCGCGACATGGTGATCTCATATCAAGATAAACAGCACATGACCTTGCCCAGTTAGAATTTTCTTCTGGTCGAGGAGCCCATCCCCTTCAGAAGGTCCCTGAATAAGGGTTGTTTAAGGATGTTCAACGAAACGCCCATGTTTCCAGAGGCCCATGTTTCCACATGGCAATGATGCTCCCCACCCACTTCTGCTTGTGATCAGAGATGCACATATCGTCATCCACTAAGGTTAAGGTCAAACAACTGACAAGCAAATCTGTGGTATTGAGCAGAATATTTGCTGTAGCCCATCTTTTATACCAAGACAAAACAATGTACATGATAACACTTCCAATCAGTTAAGATCAGAAGCCATGAGAGTCACTGCCTGGTACTGCATCAGGGCTTTAGACGTTTACAGCACCTAGGTTTCCCAAGCGGCCACCCATCTAAGTACTAACTAAACTCGACTTTGCTTAACTTCGGTGATCGGACGAAAAACGATGTTTTCAAAGTGATATGGCCGTAAACTAGACGTTTACAGCACCTAGGATTCCCAAGCGGTCACCCATCTAAGAACTAACTAGGCTCGATTTTACTTTATAGTTACACAAACATATATATCTATACACACACACACACACACGCGCGCGCGCACACACACACACACACACACACACAAACACACACATATATATATATATATACATACACACACATAAAGATTTTAATTGAAAGACCAGATGTTGTTTCTGTCTTTCTTCTGTAAAATTTATAATTGCATTTCTAGGACTTGCTCTGTTGTATTCATTAAGGAATAGTAGTATGGATGATGTCAACTTGTTTTTATTGAAATTCTTGATGTTTTCTAAAGAAGGTTTTTTTAGTTAACTATACGCCCACACAGCAATTAACTTCAAAGTGATATGGCCATAAACATGTAATATGGCCGTAAACAGTGATATGGCCGTAAACTTTATTATTATTATTATTATTATTATTATTATTATTATTATTATTATTATTATTATTATTATACGTTTGACTTTTGCTTTATATTTGTACAAGTTGGCTCCAAGTCTCACCCGGAGACCTCAAGAGACAACAGGTTGGAAGTTCACGTTGTTGTTATGCCTAGTGTGCCATATATTTGGTCGTTTTTTTTGTGTTGTACTGGTGGATGTCTAAAAAAACAATGTTTGTTTTAAACCTTGAGATTACATAGAAAGTATTTTGCGTAGGATATGAGCAGTTCCCATGAGCACTATCTTTTGAATTTCTGCCATTTTTGGGTTTCCTGGTATCTGAGTTAGGTAGCTATCAGCCCCTTTTGCTATCATTCCCAGGGCACCTATGACAACAGGTATTATTTTAGTCTTCAGATTCCACATTTTGCTAATTTCTATTTCAAGATCTTTATATTTGGTCAGTTTTTGGTAGGTCTTGACAGATACGTTTATATCGATTGGGACAGTCATATCAATGAGGAGGCATGTTCTTTGTTTGAAGTATTTCAATATGATGTCTGGCCTATTTGCATCTATCTTTCTGTCAGTTTGAATGGTGAAGTTCCAGAGGAGTGAGATGTGGTCATTTTCAAGCACTGGAGGTGGTTTGTGTTCCCACTAGTTTTTTTCGTGGGGCAAATCCAGGTCTTTGCAGATTACCCAGTGAATATATTGTGCAGCTCTATCATGCCTGTTGAGATACTCTGTAGGCGCTAGAAGACTGTACTTGGAGACCACATGATCAATGATTTCATTTTGTTGCTGGCATACACGAGACGTTGGACTGCTGCCGATCTTTAATACGTTGGCCTGGTAGTTTCTTGTTGGTAGGCATTGATCTTGAGCTGCTATGATAAACCCCTCTGTTTCAGATTTTTAGCCAGAGGCCATTAGCCATTGATGGGTCAGGGCTTTGTCAACATCTGCATTATTCGCTCTCTTTGGGTATTTGCCATAGAGAGGTTTTTCTTGCCATTTATCATTCAGAATATCTAAGGCCGCAGTTTTAGCACGGGTTTTCATGCGCTTAGCTTTTTCTGTGCTTGTTTCTTGTATGCCTATCTCTAATTCCGAAATTTGTTGTATTCGGAATTCACTTAGATATTCCTTTGCCTGTTTTGTTACCGAGTATGATGCTTTCTTGTTTTCATGTTTTGAGACAAGTTTTAAAATCCAGTCCTCAGAGTTTTTCAGGTAGGTGTCTAGGCCAATTGTAGCAATCTTCATTGTTATTGCCAGTTGTAAAAGTCCACGGCCTCCCTCTTTTCTTGGCAGATAAAGTCGTTCTGTATCTGCCTTAGGGTGGTGCATTCTATGCATTGTCAACAGTTTTCGTATTTTTCTGTCAAGATTACATATTTCAGTAATTGACCAGTTAACGATATTGAAACTATAAGTCACGACTGGTATGGCTAATGCATTGATCGCTTCGATCCTGTTTCTCGCATTCAGCTCTATCTTGAGTATTGCTCTTACTCTGCGATAACATTCTCTCTTGATCCTTTCCTTCATCTCTGAATGCCTTATTCCGTCTCCTTCAATTACCCCTAGATACTTGTAGTTCTCCGCTGGGTTTAATTCTTTTATGACATTCTGCTGGTCAAGGTTAACGTTAGATGTTTCTATCATTTTTCCTTTGATAAAGGTAGCTTTTGCACATTTATCGAGGCCAAATTGCATTCTGATGTCATCACTGAATTGTTTGACTATCATTAGTAAGCCCTTGAGTTGTTGGTCATTTTTTGCAAAGAGCTTTAAATCATCCATGTAAATGAGATGATTTATATTTTTATCAAACATTTTATATCCGTACTGCGAGTCATTGAGCAGTTTTGAGAGAGGTATTAAGGCTAAACAGAAGAGGAGTGGTGATAGTGAGTCCCCCTGGAAAATGCCACATGAAATTTTTACATCACCAGCATTTAGAGATTCATTGTCGCTGTTCAAAATTAGTGTGGTTCTCCATGATCTCATACTTACAGACAAAAAGTTTCGCAGAGTAGGTGCTATCTTATACATTTCTAGGCATTTCTTAATCCAGCTATGTGGTAGGCTATCAAAAGCCTTTTTATAGTCTATCCAGGCTATTGATAACTTTTTGTGTCGTTTGTGACAATCTTCTAAGATCATCTTATTCATGAGTAGTTGATCTTTACAACCGTAGGACCCACGTTTACATCCTTTCTGTTCATTAGGGAATATGCAGCTGTCTGTCAAAAAACTATAGGTATATCCCGTCAGGACAGATGTTAGTGTTTTATACATTATTATACATTATTATTATTATTATTATTATTATTATTATTATTATTATTATTATTATCATTATTATTATTATATATTGTTGTGTCTGGGGAGAGTCATTCTCTTTTAGTGCCTTATTATTTAAGACACTCACCAGTAAAGTTTCCACTATTTACTTGGTATTCGTTATCGGATTAATCCAAATATTATTCAAATTTAGATTACTTGGCCTTTTAATTAAAGAATTTTCTGAGGTTTGCCAAGCAAGGAAGAAGAGGAATAAAAAAGTTTGTGAAGGCGGGGGAGGTAAAGAGGCGTGGACTTTGTATGATCAAACTTCTTTAGTACTTAGTGGCCTTTTAAGGTAGAGGAGGAAAAAGAAGAGTAAGGAAAAACAATTTTTGTATTTGAATTGGTCAAGCTTTTAATTGAAATACCTGATGTTTTTAATTTTCTTCAGTAAAAATTATAATTACATTTCCAGGATTTGTTCTCTTGTGTTCATTAAAGAATAATAGCATGGATGTGGTCAACTTCTTTTGATTGAAATCTAGAAGTTTTCGAAAGAGTCCTTTTGGCTTTCACTATACGCTCACACAGCAACACACACACAAACATATATATCCATACACACACACACAAACACACGCATACACACACACACACACATATATATATGATCTATACAAGTGTATATTACCATTTTTTAATTTCAAACGTATATATATATATATATATATAATATATATATATATATATATATATATATTATACATACACACACATAAAGATTTTAATTGAAAGACCAGATGTTGTTTCTGACTTTCTTCAGTAAAATTTATAATTCCATTTCTAGGACTTGCTCTGTTGTATTCATTAAGGAATAGTAGTATGGATGATGTCAACTTGTTTTTATTGAAATTCTTGATGTTTTCTAAAGAAGGTTTTTTTAGTTAAATATACGCCCACACAGCAATTATATATATATACATATATATATATATATATATATATATATATTATATATATATATATATACATATATACACACACGCATATACACACATACACACACCCATTCACACAGACACACATATACACACATACATATATACACACACGCATATACACACATACATATACATACACATATATATACACATACATAGACACACACACACACTCGTTCATATTTGTGCACACATAAAATAATTAATTAATATAATTAACGATTCATGTCTGTGGTTAAATGAATTTGCAAAGTTTTGGCCATTTTAGACACTACTCTCGAGATTTGTCCGAGTATTTGTCCTTCAGATTGCAAAAACGAATTTAAAAAAAAAAGCAATACACAATGCTCTCGCAATTATATTTCCAAATTCCTCTATTTCTGGTTGGCTGTTTTATTTTGAATATATTTTAAAGCTCCAACCCAGAATTTTCTAAAGGAGAAAGAGAGTCAAGTACAGAAGAAGGGAAGCAGCTGTTCTTATAGAATTTCGGAATCTAGAGTTTTCTGTAAGGTCCAACAACATGGTAAAAAGGTTTTAGCAATGGTTTGCGATCATCTTTAACATATACAAATTCATATAGAATTCTCATAGGTGGAATTTCAAAAAAATGTATAGTTATGTTAATTTTTGTTGAGGACTTTTTTTTTGTGAAGTATAGTTCCGTTATCTTTCAGAAATTAAAATTTTCCTTCACATATTTCCAAATGTTTCCGTTTATTTTTCTTGAAGCGTTTAATTTTGGTGAGCACATCTTTATGAAGTGTAGCTCCATTGTTTTTCGGAAGTTTCAGTCGTTCCTTGAGCATTTGTATAAGGGGAAGATTTTGAGGTTTCCTTCTCCACACATTTCCAAATGTTTGCACATTGTAATTTTCCATAGCTCCTCTTGGCGGACGTGTTGTCTGTGGATTCTTGCGCGTTGGCAAAGGGGATTGTTGGTTTCGCCAATATAATTCTCCTTGCATTTGGGAAGAGTAATGCAGTATATGAGGTTTTGCGTCTTGCATTTACTTTGAATAAGAATCCACTCTTACATTTTATGAGGGTGTCCCCGGCTATATATTTGTAGTTATTGTTGTTGTTGCATATTCCACAGCTTCTGTCTTTACATTCCTTTACGGAGAATTCTGTTTCATTCTCTGATGTGAATTTTAATCTTGTAAGTTGCTTTTCAGGTTTGATACCTGGCGTTTACTATATCGCAGGTAGCTTTTTTCTATCAGTTCTCTCATTTTGGAGCACTGTAAGAGTATTGGTAGGTTTGAGTGTAAAACGTGGAAAATATTGGTTATTCCAAGGTTATGTTAATAAGTGGAATAGTATGTCTCATTTTGAAGTCTGTGGATCTTTGTACATTTACGTATTGACTATTCTGTTCATTTATGGCCTTCTGTATCTCGGAACTTTTGTGGATTTTGGGTAGTCCGTAGAAATTGCTCTCTTTGATTAGAGAGTTGCATAGGTAGTCCTTTTTTTTATCTGTGGAGGAGTCCTGGTATTCGTTAATTAATGTTCTGGTTTTATTTAGTGTTGTTTTTTCCAGGTGTCTTGATTCTTCCTTATAGTATGTTTGATCTGTTAAAATTTCAGGTATTTTTCTTCGTAGTAGTCTGTGTCAATGATTACTATTGCTCACCCTTGTCGGTTTCCTTTGAGATTATTGAATTGTCGTTCTTTAGTCTTTGTAAAGCTTCCTTTCCCCCTTCATGAAGGTTCTGTTTGCATTTATGGGTACTGAGGGGGAATTTCGAGATTGTTTCTATATATGTATCTAGGTGTTTATCGTTCTCCTATATACATATGGGATTTGTTTTCTTACGATTGATTCGTCCTCTACTTTCTTGTTGTCAAAGAATTCTATAAGACGGAGATGACAGTTGAAGTTTTCAATAGCGGTTTTTAGTTCTATGAGTTTCGAAGTGGGTGTCGGGGTAAATTTGAAACATTTTAGTAAGAGAATCACTTCATTTTCGTTGAGGTCTCTATTTGATAAATCTAAAATTTTACGATTTATGTGTTTTGTGGGTTCATTAGGAACTTATGCTGTATTGAGTCCGGAGTGCAGTTGTAGTAGTTTCTCCCTAAATATGGTGTTATGTCGTGATGTTTCGAATTTCTATTCCTGGGATTCAGGCTTTCTTGTGATTGAGAGATTGGTTCATGTGCTCTGTATATATATATCGTTGTTCACAGTAGTTGTTTTCTTCTCATCTCCTACGTTTGTTGGGCCGTGTAGCATTGGTGGTTATATATCGTGGGTTTCTTGAATTTTCATTATGATTTTTTTCATATTATAGTCTTTATGGTGTTCCTCATTTGTCTTCATGTATTCATCCACCTAGGTCGTCCATGTGTTTATCCACCTAAATCGTCCAGTCTTATGGGTTACTGGTTGTCTGTATTTTAATTGTCTTACTTCCCATATGCTCTTTCATCTAGTATATTTGATTGATGATTGTTTTTTATATTTTGTGCGTGTGTCCATCGCAGTATGAAGGTTTGGTAGTGTTGAGTACGAGTTTCTAATCTGTGTTTGAGATGAAACGGAGGTTATGTCCGCATATGTTTTTGTATGTCTGGCGATCCAATATTCATGTTTCGATCTTCTGAGGTCGGTGTTTGTGTTATGTTTCGATTTTCCTGTACTTTGGTGGTTTTGTTTTCATTATGATTTTTTACCTCATTGTTTTCTTCATAGTTAGTGAAACGCTCCTGTTGTTTTTCCTACATTCTTATAGATCTTTCTTCTTCCACTTTGGCGTCTTCTTTTCATAGTTGTTGCAGCTATTCTTAATCATGGTTGTCATTTTGTTCGGAGATTTCGGCAAATATGATTGCATTAATTGTTGTAACATTCTCTTCCTGTCGTACTTTTCGTGATTGGGTGTGTGTATATACATGTACATATATAGAGTGTGTATGCATGTATGCATATATATAGAGATTTGTGTATGTGTATGTATTATATATATATATTTATAATATATTTACAAATTTGGGATTTTACCAATAGAACTGCAGCTCCTATTTCAGGGTAACCTTATTGTATGGAATACACATAGAAAGTTATATCCAATAAAATAATATAAGCTGTTAAAAAAACCTACCATAAAATACAATAAAATTAGATGAAAAAATATATATAACTTACCTGTTATTAGTCTGTGAGGAAAAGGTATTTCTAATCAACGCTACACGTATTTCTGCGCTGGTGGTGTGTGTATCAAGGCCATTCCTAATACATAAATACACCAGGGCGTCCTCGGGCTATTTAACTTTTTGTTATTATTATTAACGGGTCAAAGTTAAAAATACATATTAGAAGTCATATTAAATAGAAAAATAAGAATAAAAATATAATAAAAATGTATAAATTACAAATATATCTTTATTAATTTTAAAAATTGGTCTATACAAGTGTATATTACCATTTTTTATGTCAGACGTAAATTAATAGTGTTTAAAAAGATTATTTGGCAATGACCACTATAAACGCTATAAATGTATTGAATTAAACTAGTAAAAAATTCACAAAGAAAGAATACTTATCGACATTATGTTTACTTCTCCTCGTTCATGTGTAAATGCCCGCTCCCTCTGTCATACGCTAAGTATTATGGGAATAACATAAATAAAATACAATACTCTGAAAAATTCTCTAAGACTAATAATATTAGAGAGGTTGAATTCAAGAGGAGATAATAACTAGAAATATGTTATACTCTTAAATCTAGCTGTAAATAGATTTTTTATAGTGTTTAAGATTTAGAGATTTCTGTTAGATAAATGTGGCCTGTCTAATCCTTTTAAGGTAATATTCTTTAATAAATTGTTTATTCCTGGTATATCCGTATCTAATACTACTGTAAATTCTATTATAACTACAGTTAACTAACTTCCTCATAATTGTGTAAGAAATGACATAATAGGAGGGGGGGTATTGTTAAATATTTAAATTTTTATTATACGTAAAGTTATTCTTATGTTGGCATTTTATTCCTCTCTATGACCTGCGTTGCACTCCTTATTCGCATTATCACTGAACCTGGAGCTTAACTATGGTCTATCCATAGCACTTACTCAGCATAACCTGATACCTTTGGGTCTTACTGACACCATTATCTTTTATATATATATGGCTCAGTGGTTAAGAGTCGGGCTCACTCACAATCGTGACGTAGTGAGGTCGATTCCAAGACCGGGCTGTGTGTTGTGTCCTTGAGCAAGACACTATTTCACGTTGCCCCAGTTCACTTAGCTGTAGAAATGGGTTGCGAGGTCAATAGTGCCAAGCAGTATCGGCATTTGCCTTTCAATTGAATAACATCAGTGACGTGGAGAGGGGAGACTGATATGCATAGGCGACTGCTGCACTTCCATAAACGACTTTGCTCGGACTTGTGCCACGAAAGAAAGCGGTTTGGCAAAAAGAGACCGATAGAATGAGTACTAAGCTTAAAAAGAATAAATCCTGGGGTCGATTTCTTCGACTAAAGGTGGTGCTGAGCATGACCGCAGTCAAATGACTAAAACAAGTAAAAGAATAAAAGCATCTTGAATTGTAATTAAACGTCAACAGATTGACTACATAGATACAATTGAAAATAAGCCCTTTTCTGTCTTTCCCATTCATCGCTTTCATTTTTCTATTTTTCTTTCTCTATTCCGCTTGTGCTTCTTCCTGTCTTTTTTCCTCGTTTTAAAAAACAAAATAGACATCTTGAAATGTTATTAGTCACCTGTTCACTAACTATTCCTCAAAATAAATTTTTCTTTCCCCCCCCTCTCTTTCACTCTTTCACCTCTCCTCCTCTCTTATTTGTATGAAAACGAAGAAGCTTTCTATAACATTCTAAAAACAGAGAAATGACAGAAAATCTAAGATGCTGATAATTTAAATATTCCATTCCCTACACAATACAGCGATAAGAAATATGATCATTTATTGTTATACTTGGGAATGGTCATCTTTTGTCAATTAAATACAAGCTTTGTTAATATGTAGATATCTATATATCTATACATGAATATTCATCCTCTAGAAATGTTCTGGCTTTGTTATTGTACATCTAACCTAAGCAGTATTATTCGTTTATTTGCATCATTTTCTCCATGTATGCTTACCTGGGTTCCTCTGATAGTCATTTTTTATCCCGTAGACCTGGTCCTCGGTAAAGGTATGTATGCATGTATCTTCTATTTCTTAATTATTATAAATATTCCACTGAGGAGGGAGCCAGTTTCCTACAACGACATAAGGCTCAATCTTTGGGATGTAGTCAACACAGACAAATCCACATTTGCATATTTTTACTGTTCCGCTCACAGATTGGATTAGTAATGTAAGAATCGGTCGGTCAATTTCTCTTTCTGAAAATCCCAATTCATCCAGATTCTCTTTTAATCATTTACTAACAGAACCTTGTGCTCGAATTATTATTGGTATGAACATGAATTCATAGTCCGGATATAGAAGCTGGAGTTTTCGAAGCAATTTTCCATATATAACCTCCTTTTCTTTGATTTTCAAAGAGATAAATATATTTGCAGGGCAGCTAACCTCTATGATATATTTGCCCCTCTATCCCAAACAACAATATCCGGCCTGTTATGCTTATATTTGACAGAAGTTTTGATGGAAATATTCCACAAGTATTCCTTTAGTTGGTGTTTAGGAATGTATTCCATAACAGATGGATTCTCTGAGTTTATTTCAGGACAGTCTTTTTGCGGATGGCAAGGTAAATTGTTTTAGCAGCAACATCGTGCCGCATAGGGAGGTAGTACCGTGACGATATTTTATGATAGCTGCTAATCATTTGCGTAATGTCTTCCACAGAAACATGATACAGTCTACACATGCGGTTGCACATTGGGATTACAAAAGCGTCACTGTCTTTCTTGTTCACCAGGTACTTCGTGGGTAATCTCCTGTTCTTGGATTGCAAACGTATAGTCTTCAAAGTGTGATATGATGTAGTAGCCTTGTGTCCAAGAAAGGTTGCGCTTCGTATCAATTCTACTGTATTCTTCAGGCTTCCGGGCAACATACTCGTGCATGGTCTTGTTTGTATGCTGAGTGCATTCCATCTAGGTCTTCTCTGAGGTAAGAAAACCCAGCTGTTTTGGGACCGTATAGGAGATCATCGGAAAGAGAGTGTTTCTTGAAGCGTTCACTACCAGTTCGTACAATGTTGCTCATTTCCCTTTTCAGTACTGCATTAATATATTTATTTTTGCTGCTGTTGTTAGCAGGTACTGCCTGAGTGATACCATACGGTATTTGAAGGCCGTCTGTACAGATCTCAGGCCTCTGCCACCTTAATTTCTTCTTAGGTAGAGCATGTCAATATTACTGTTTTGCGGGTTTTGATATCTATGGAGTGGATTTACTCTACAGACCAATCAAGTATCCCAAATGTTGGGATCAGCACTGGTACTGCGAATGCATTGTGGGATATTGTTTTGTTGTAAGAGGAGAGTTCTGATTGCCATATTTTCCTAACTTCGGTGTAATATTCTCGGGTCACACTATCTTTATTCACATTTTATGATACATTTTGGTTTTGGGGGACTAGTGAACATTTCCTTTGGCCAAATTCTATGCCTATATCGGCTGAAAATGTTATTAATTCCTGTTTTTGGCATTGCTAGCACTTTTAGAATAAAACTTCAGGTTGTCGATAAAGAAATTATGAGTTACATTGATATTTCTGACAGCAGAAGAAATGTATGTATGTATGTATGTATGTATGTATGTATGTATGTATGTATGTATGTATGTATGTATGTATGTATGTATGTATGCATGTATGTATGTATGTACGTGTGTGTGTTTGTGTGTGTGTGTGTGTGTGTGTGTATGTGTGTGTGTGTGCGTGTGTGCGTGTGTGTGTGTGTGTGTGGTGTGTGTGTGTGTGTGTGTGTGTGTGTGTGTGTGTGTATTTACGTGTGTGTTACTTTGATCGGCTAAGTCACTTGCTTACAAATAATGGTTTTGCTCTTAGGCAAGGATGTGAATATGTGGTTTTTACTAATTTTGATGTAAATTCAATTTTTTGAATGGTTATGCTCTAGCATCTCTAGTTTTTTCACTTTCAAATATCCCATTTTAATTATACTGCATATAAATTTAAAATATGTGTTTATTTCATCAGCTACAAAGACGTATTATAGAAAAAGGAAAACAGCATAGATACAGAACATTGATAGAACTGAATTACTCGAATAATACAATACACATAAATCATAGTACAGCAGACAGTTAGAAGTGCGTTTTTTGGGGGGTTTATTTGAGCGATCTTGTGTACTTTGCCTCCGGGATGTCACGCAAAAGAATCCAGCAAAAGTATTCCATCATGCTGGGGTTCCACTTGCCTTGGTAGTTGCTCTCCTTCTTAGTAATATCTTGGTGGAACCTTTCTCCATGCTCATTACTCACAGCTCCGAGCTTTGGAATGATGAAGTTGAGACGGGAGTGGAAAAAGTGAATTTTGAGGGAAGAAACTATGAAAAGACGCTAATCTGAGGGATTGTGTGGGAAACCAAGGAAAGTGAATACGCCAGAGACATTTGTGCAGTAACACAACCTGTTTTCCATGTTGAAGAATGAAGCAAAGTCCTGATTTCGTGTCCTGAAACTGGTGATCCTTACATCTGCCTTGACCAGGTTCCACTGCTTAAGCCAGGATGTCAGAAGCTCTGACTACTGCTTGCTTAGATAGATACAAATCACGGGCAAATTCATTCAGATCTTCTTGCGTGATCGAATGGGGCTCATTGCCACTTGCTCCTTAATAAACAGAGACATTGCCTTCAAACGAGATCGACTTGGCAGAATCTTCACCTGAAGGCATTTCTTCACCTGATGAAGGAAGATCCTTATTTTCTCAGGGTGTAGGGACAGGGAGATTATCTGACTGGGGAACAGGTCTCATAGCTGAGGGAACGTTGGGATATTTGATCTTTTTTCTAGAAGCATTGAAACCTCTTCTATTTGTTAGACAAAAATAATAATCATCTGCATGGCTTTGTGGCTCATTCCAGACTATGGTGCCAGCAAAGTTGAAGGCTGCTTTCTTGCCGTTAATCCATGCAGTTAATCCATTGTAGTAGGGTTTACAACACGTGTGGGGCCCAGGATTTGTCCTGATCTCCAGTTTTACAGTCAAAATAATTAAAGTAAGTAGTTTTGTGGAGGGAAGTAATTGTTCGGAGCTGTGCAACTTTCGTGAAATCCTCCACACATAGCAGAATGAATTTGCCCTGTTGATGTATCCTCGATATTTTGAAGTGACTGAAGCCATTGTAGAGATATGCATCATATGTATTAGATAAATACGGAAAACAATAAAAATTGATGATATATATGGTTACAAGAATTGTCGCAAAATTTTAATAAAATATATCTCAAAAGTTAGAGGTGATGAGTGAAATTTGATTTTGAATCTGAAATCAGCACACCGAAATCAGGTTAGGACAACTATTTTTATCTTTGCCTCAATTTCTCTCTAAACCAGTTGTATGACTCGATTCATTATTTGCTTGAAGATCCTATGCACCAACCAGTGAAATTCAGAGTATCAAGACACTGACTTGAACAGAATATAATTTATATTATTAAGTACACCTGCTGATTTATCAGAAACGATAACTGACATGACTCAACACAAATGTCTTCTTTAATACGTTATAATTGAAAGGCTACAATTTCATTTCTAGTCTTTATGGTAATATTATATTTGTGTGTGTGTATGTGTATATATGCTTATGTGCATATGTATGCATGCATATATAATTCTATGTATATGTATGTGTATGCATATGTTCATACGTATGCGTCTACGCAGGTGGAATAAAAATGAACATGCCCATATACACTCGTTGTTTTAAAAATATTAAAAGTATTACTTAAAAGGACTACTTTTAAAACATTACTAAAAAGCAATTTCACGACATTGCTTGTTGGAGTTTAAGACGTTTCTAATATTACCGCAAGAACCAGAAATCAAATTAAACCGTGAGAATGAAGCAGATTCTTTTCTGTTTTTGATGTTTTGGGGAGATGGGGGCTTCTGTCGTTCACACCTGTTTCTAAACAAAAGAACAAGTTTTAAGCATTTCCTTCAAACTTTCATTTCATATTTCAAAAAATTCAAACTGGGAATATTTCAAAAGAAAACATGCTGCGCTTACCAGCTGATGATCGGTAACGAGTATCTCTGACTACTAGAAATTGGAGCCTTCCACGAATTTTTTTCAGTTAACAGGTTGCAGTCTCAAAGCGACGAAAATATTTTGACAAATTAAATTTAAATGTTGAAGTGAATCTAACAGTTTTTGTGTGTTTTTAAATGGCTTATAAACACCTTCCATGCTGCAATTATTTTTGTTTCAGCACACGAACTCAGATCAGGTCATTTGCTATACAATACATTTCCAGGCACAACTATATTGTATTCGTAAATCGCAATGTATACACACACACACATATCAAAGTTAAAAAACAACAAACGGAAATCGTCAAAACCTAACAGACAGGAAAAGTACGATAGCACATCAACTGCAAACAGGACAAAACAAGAGACACGGATCATTCGCAGCCAATTGCTTCTTCAATCAGAATGTCCTCGTAGTTTCGCACAGTCCTCTCCGATACTACTGGAAACCAGTTGGGTCAAGGGCTTAAGCTGAAGGCATTAAGCCCCTGAGCAAGGCAAACGAATGTACATATACGAACACAAGGATATGACAAACAGAAAGGATCTTTCAACTAT
>NC_043008.1:23825144-23847644 GCF_006345805.1 Octopus sinensis | reverse complement strand
ATGGAAACAGACACCAATGTGTCTATGGCTTTCGATTGACTTAAAATTACCCAAATTCAAAATCTAATTTTTTATCTATAAATTTTCGGCAAAAATGAGTTCCATTTTCATAATTGGCATACAAAACTAAAACGATACACCAAAATTTCAAAATAATTGGAACAAATTGACAGCGAGAGAAATTAAATATAATAATCAATAAAAACAAAAGCAACAACAGCAATGTTATTCCCCGTGTCCTGCAAATAAAAGCAAAAAAGCATAACTGGACACTCGAGGAATTTCAATCCTACACGCATATTTTACAGCAGTGTGCTCTACCCACAGAACGAAAACGCAAAAATGTGGAGGAAAAATAACCTAGATAAATATTTGGGTACAGCAATGAACCTTAATAAACTAGCCAACATGCGAAGATTATTTTCAAAGCAAAAAATATCGGAAATAGTAATAGAACACTTAAAAAGAAAAGATACATCAAGAAAACGTAGATAGCAACCACACAGCAACACTAAATAATATTGTAAGCACTGAGACTATAAAACACGAAGACAGACGTAACATGTCCAACAAAAACGAAGTAAACAACGAAAGACAACAAATCCAGACCGTAAGAATATATAATGATAAGCAAAATGCACCAAACCAGAACAGCAAAGACACAAGTATAAATGGGAGGGAATACGAAACAAATCTAAAACTTTGAATCAGGGAAAGTGAACCTAATGATTATGATACTCTAAAAATGAGCATAATCAAAGAACTGAAAACCATAGATCTCCGATTGTTATCCTAAAAATTGAATTTAATAACAAAACAACATCAATAATAAATATTATGAACCTGGCCAACACATGTCAATATGACCAGGCTAAATGACATAATAAATACAGCAGTCTCTGTGGTCACAAAAGAAGTTGGATACTGCCTCAAACCCATGCAAACAAGAGTATCATCACCAACCCAAACCTTGTGAATAAATAACATCCAGAGAAAAATAGAAAAGAAGAGAAAGGATCTGGCAATCCTTAATGAAACTAGTAGACAATCAACACTGCTAAGCAACACGAAAAGAAGAAATATACTACGTAAATACAAAATTACAGAACAAGGTATACCTGAGGTAAAAGAACAGCTAAAGCAAGATATCCTCGCCAAAGCATAAAGAATCCGCCGGTAAGAGAAACGCCAACGTTTCTTTGAACAAAACAAACAGTTCAACTCAAACCCCAAAAGATTCTACCAAGAACTTGCCAAAAATAAAATAGAGATCGTTACAGCACCAACAACAGAAGTGGAGGAATTTTGGAAAGGAATATGGTCGACGAAGGAACAAGCTCAGAAAATGTCTATCAAAACAACGATCAACTCTGGACCCCTATAACAAATGACGAGGTCACCCGGGCACTACAAAAACTAAGCAATTGGAAAGCACCCGGGCGCGACAAGATACCCAACTTCTTACTAAAATACCTAACAGGAGCACATCTAGAACTAGCTGAGTAATTTAATGAAATACTAGCAGAGCCAGCGACAATGCCTGCATGGTTCATGGAAGGAAAAACTATCCTAATTCCCAAATCCACTGAAACGGTAAACGCATTGACCAATAATTTGTCTCCCTACAATTTACAAGGCCTTAACTGCAATCTCGCAGAGAATGAGCAAGCATCTGGAAGAGAACAACCTGTTTCCAGAAGAGCAAAAGAGATGCTGCAAGGACTCATACGGCTGTAAAGACGAGCTACTGATGCTGCAGAAAGAAGAAGAGTTTAAGTAATGCCTGGATCAATTACCGAAAGGGTTTTGGCAGTATTCCCCACACATGGATTCTAGAAACACTAGCCATAAACAAGGTAGCACCAATAATCAAAAAAATATTTTAAACATTCCACGAATAAATGGCAGACGGTGCTACAGCTCCAGAAAAAAAGAGGGACTCGTAAAAACCAAAGCCATCTCCATTAGAAGAAGACTATTCCAGGGAGATACACTCTGGAAACATTACTACAGGCAGTTCATGGATTTACCGAAGAAATAAACATTAAATTTGGCTTAGAAAAATGTGCCAAAGCAAACTTGAAAAGAGGAAAACTAGTTTAGAGTAGTAACATCACACTAGATAAAACCAATGAAATAAAAGAATTAGACCAAAGCCAAACTTACAAATACTTAGGAATCCATGAACTAGATACGACACAATACACACAAAGGAAAGAGAAGATAAGAAAAGAACATTATAGACGAGTAAGATTAGTATTGAAACAGGGCTTAATGCAAAAAACAAAATAATAGGCATCAATACTCCAGCCATACCAGTTATGTTACAGCTACAATATTCTTAACTAGACTCTAAATGAATTAATCAAAATAAACAGGAAAACAAGAAAAATAATGACAGGATTTAGGATGCACCACCCAAAATCTGACATAGAAAGGTTATATATTTCCAACGTATGGAAGACGGTAGAGGCCTTATACAGCTAGCAAACTATTACAAAATAACCACCATAGGACTAAAGTAATACCTACGTCAGAAGCAATGAAAACTAATACATGAAAAAAACAAAAATCTGTTTTCAGTTTTTAAGGAAGCTGCAAAAAAAATCATACTACCTAACGTCTATGAAGAAAAAGAAGAAACAACAAAAGCTGTAAAACAACTGAACTCCAAACTAAAATTAGAACAGCAACGGATCATGATAAAACGATGGCAAGAAAAGCCTCTTCATAGCAAATACTAGATTAAACTAAACAAAGAAACATAGAAAAGGTAAAATCCCAGCAATGGTTCAGAAGCTCAGGACACAAAGCAGAAACTGAAGGATTTTTAATTGCAGCACAAGATCAAAGCCTTCCCATTACAAATTACCAAAATTATATAGTGTGAAGAAACATAAAAAGTAACTGCAGAATATGTGGAGATGAACAAGAAACAATAAATCATATTGTCTCTGGCTGCCCAGTCCTAGCTAAGAAGGAATATATTTACAGACACGACAGAGTTGGGATCTATATATGCTGGAAACCAATACTATGGAATAACAGCAGCGAGAAACTGGTATAGGCACATGCCAGAAAAGGTTACAGAAAATGAGAAAGCAGCCATACTATGGGATACGACGATACACACAGATAAAGAAGTTAAGGCCAATTGGCCGGATATACGAGGGGCGTTCAATAAGTAATGCCCTTGACCCACTTCCCATAGCAGTAGAGCAACGAAACTTGGCACAGTTATTAGTCTTTTTCTACATAGGAACCACCCAGAGTTACGCATTTCTCCCATCGTTTCATGCAACTCTGAAGACCGTTTTTGTAGAAGACCCCAGCTTGGTCCTCCAACCACGACGTGACTTCAGAAATCAAGGCTGCATCATCTGGGAAACGCTTTCCTTTCAAAAACAACTTCATGGCTGGGAAGAGGTGAAAATCAGAGGGTGCAGGTCAGGAGAGTAGGGGGAATGGGGGATGAGTTCATAGCCGCACGCCTGTGCTTCTGATCTGGCGACACGCGAGTTGTGGACCGGAGCGTTGTCCTGCAGGAGGAGGATGCCTTTGCTGATCTTGCCCCGCCTCTTGATTTTGATAGCTTCTCTTAATTTCCTCAAAAGTGAAGCATAATAGACTCCTGTAATTGTGGCACACTTTGCCAAGAAATCTGTCATCACTACTCCGTCCTGGTCCCAGAAAACTGTGAGCATGACCTTGCCAGCGGAGGGCTGCACCCTTGCCTTCTTTGGAGGAGGTGAGTCACGGTGCTTTCACTGCATTGACTGGGCTTTGGTCTCTGGATCATAGTGATGGACCCAGGTTTCATCCTGTGTAATCAGTCTTTTGAAAAATTTTGACTCATCTTCTTGGCACATCTTCAAATTCATCCTCGCGCAATCGACGCGTTCTTGCTTCTGGAAAGGTGTGAGCAGCCTGGGAATCCATCTGGCAGACACCTTTTGCATATGCAAATGGTCATGAATGATAGTTTCCACAGACCCGGTACTAATCTTGACCTCATGGGCTATTTGGCGAATAGTTATGCGTCGATCTTCCAAAATGGCAGCCTCAACTTGACGGACAGATGTCTCATCAATGGCAGAAGGGGGCGACCAGATCTGGGAGCTGTTTCCACAAAGTTCCGACCATGTTTGAATTCACGATGCCAGCGTTTTACAAGGTCATATGATGGGGCATCATCACCATAAGTTACTTTTATTTCATAAAAAGTCTCCCGTGGTGTGCGTCCTTTCAAATACAAAAACCGCATCACTGCTCGACACTCAACAGGCTCCGTTTCACACTTGACTCAGTTCAAACACCTGTAAATCAGAAACCACAATTAGTTCAGAGCTGTAATTTGCCACTTACTCTATAGAGATATAAATAATTGCACATGCAAAATTTTAGCTAGATCAAACAACTGCAAGTGGGTCAGAGGCATTACTTATTGAACGCCCCTCGTAGTTGTCAGGGATCATCAAGGAAAAACATCCTTTCTAATCGACGTATCAATACCAACAGATGACGGAGAAACTTTCAAAATACAAAAAAAAACTGAAAATTTTGGTAACATAAATGGGGAATCTAAAAGCGGAACCAATTCTTATCATAGGAGGTGCATTAGGTATGATAAAAAATAGTCAAATATCAGGTCATCCCATAAGTTCTGTCCGATTTTACCTTTTTTAAAATTGAATGAAATTTAATAGTATTTTAGAATGTCTAATGGAATTAAAATTTTTTTGATTAAAACCCTTTCTTACATGGAAGTATCCAAAGAGCATTTAAGGCACATAACACTTTATGAGCACAAAAAAGGTAAATCGGGACAGAATGCTTGAATGAAAGAACTTGCAGAAGATGGTTTGCAAACTTCAGAAGTGGAGATTTCAGCCTTGAAGCTGAATATCGAACAGGACGTACAGTTGAGTTTGATTATAAGCTCCTTGAGGCATTACTTGAAGAAAATCCTGCATTATCAGTTGAAGAATTGGCAATAAAGCTTAGTTCAAACCATACAACTGTTCATCATCATCTTCAACAACTTGGAAAGCTTCCTAAACTTGGAAAATGGATGCCTCATGAATTGTCCGAAAGCAACCGCAAATCTCATTTCACCCTTTTTGGATATACATGTGACTGGTGACGAAAAATTGATCTTCTATCGAAATGTTAAACGTCGTAAACAGTGGCTTGGTAAAAGGGAAAATTTTCAACCACAACCGAGAAGGGAACTTAATGGGAAAAAGGTTCTTCTCTCTATCTGGTGGGATTGCAAAGGAGTAATTCACTTTGAATTGCTACCATCTAATGCAACAATCAATGCTCAAGTTTACTGTCAACAATTAGAGAGTTTGAACCAAGCTTTGAAGAAAAAAAGACCTGCTGTAGTGAATCAAAAAGGATTGATGTTTCATCAGGACAAAGCCCGACCCCACACTGCAAAGAACGCAGAGCTTGGCTAGGAAAAAATCCTCATCCACCTTATTCTCCCGACCTTGCTCATTCAGACTACCATTTCTTTCGTAGTTTACAGAATCATTATTGTTGTAATATTGATGAAGAAGAAGAAGAAGAAGAAGAAGAAGAAGAAGAAGAAGAAGAAGAAGAAGAAGAAGAAGAAGAAGAAGAGAAGAAGAATGCTATTAGGAGAGGAAAATGGATGATAGAATTGGAGGTAGAAGAGATCACAAGAGAACTGGAAGAGAAAGATCAGGCAGTAGGAAAGACAAGCAACAATATAAGAGATACAGCTCAAACGAAAGAAGAACTTAAAAGAAAAAATAGTAATAGCGCCACCAATAAGGAAAGGAGTGGAATTAATGAGTGAAGCAGTAAGAAAAAGATTGCCAGCATTAAAAGGTACCGACAGAAGGAAGCTGCTAGTAATAACAAGGAATGTAGATTCTGTTATCAGTAGATACTAAAAATATAGGAGACACTAACATATTGATCTATGCATGAGGGGCAATAGTCACTTGGAGATTAGATACTCACAAGGAAAGAATTAAAAATAGTAAATATGGAAAAGGACACTACAAAATAAAGTGATGAGTTTAAGACAAGATCTGAGTAGAATAAAAGCCTGCAAATTGAACAAGTTAGGAAACACAAGATGTAAATCTTCCCTTGAGAAAGATACTTAGTCAAAGAGAAAGGATCTGGGACTGTAACAGAAGAGTTGAAGCAGCATACCATACCAGTAGCAGGTAGTAGCAAGTAATCTCTCCAGATATCAGAAAAGAATTGATCAGTACCAACGGAACAGAGGAAATTTTATAGCCAAATAAATAGTGGAGAACGAAGTACTGAAGGTGAGAAACCTAATGCAGAAGAAGCTAAAACATTCTGGAGAAATATTTGGAATAAACCTTTCCATTATAATGAAGATGCAGTATGGTTGCAAAGCAGCCATATCTAAAACTAACTTGTGCATTAATTAATAAAGTGTCAGGAAAAATGCCGAATTGGAAGGACCCAGGACCAAATTTAGTTCAAGGATACTGGTTAAAGAAATTTAGTAGTTTACATTGGAGGCTTAGGGAACAACTTCAGGATTGCCTTAATGTAGGAATAATACCAGATGGGATGACTAGACAAAGGCAGGGTATCATTATGAAAGATAAGAGCAAATGTAATACAGGTAGCAGTTATAGACCAATCACTTGCTTACCATTAGTGTGGAAGTTAATAGGAATGCTTTCAGAAAGCATTTACGAGCACCTTGACAACCAGAATTTACTGTCAGAACAAAAAGGTTGCAGGAAGAAGGATAAAGGAACGCATGATCTATTATACATAAACAAAGCAGTTCTAAATGAAGTAAAAGCTAGAAAGAAATATCTACCAATAGCATGTATAGATTACAGGAAAGCCTATGATATGATCTCACACTTATGGATAAGTGAATGTCTGAGTATATTCATTTTTAGCAGACACCATAAGAGAATTAATTACCTTTAACATGAAAAAATGGAAGCTATATCCCTACTCTTAGGGAAGGTTAATACCAAAAGAGGAATTTTCCAGGAGGACTCGTTGTCCCTTTAATATTTTTCTTATGTTTTATCACCCTCAGTTTACTATTAAGGAAGACAAAGGCAGGGTATCAGAAACAGTAAGGAAAAAATTAACCACTTGCTCTACATGGATTATCTGAAGCTTTTTAGGAAGAATGAAAATGAGATAGATTCCTTAGCTTAGTACAGACTGTAACACTCGTCACCAAAAATACAGGCATGGAATTTGGAATAGATAAGTGTGCAATATTAGTCATGAGAAAGAGACAGGCAGTCAACAGCGAAGGCATCCGATTACCAGATCGCCAGTCATTAAAATCATTGAAAGAAGAAGACAGTTATAAGCACCTAGGAGTATTAGAATCTGACAGAGTAATAACAATAGAAATGAAAACGGAAATTGAGGAGTCAAAGCTAAATAGTTTGAATCTAAGGAAGGTTGTAAATACTTGGGCAGTATCATTAGTTAGATTAATCATCAGCTTTTGTAGATTGGCCAAAAACTGAATTAGCGAAGCTAGACAGAAGAACTATGAAGGAATTCAATATGAATAAAGGACTCCACCCACGAGCAGGAGTAGCAAGATTACACTTACTTAGAGAGGAAGACGGAAGAGGGTTAATACCAGTAGAAGATTGCGTGGAGTTACCTAGAGTAGATATAGACTCCTATGTAGGTAATAGTGAAGAAAGTTTACTAAAAGGCGCTATAGTCACGGCAAGACATAAGGAAACCAAAAACCCAAACGAAGTTAAAAACGAGAAAAATAGAAGGGAAATGATCCCAAAGATAGTTGTAGCAAATCGTAGTAATGAGACATGGCTATGGTTACAGAAAAGGGTGAGAGAGTTTGTTAGTAGCTGCGTAAGCATTAAGGATTAATTAGATAGACAATGATAGACAAAAACCATGTAGATTCCCATGCAGACTATGCAAGTCAAGTGAGGAGATCGTTACTCATATAATAAGTGGATGTAGCATGCTGGCACAGAAAGAATACAAGAAAAGACATAACAGCCCAGGGAGAGTTATGTACAAAGCTAGAATGTGACCATACTAGTAAATGGTATGAACATGAACCAAATAAAGTACTATAAAGTAAGAAATTCAAGACGTTGTGGAACTTTAACTAGAAGGCCTGATTTATTAGTAGTAGATAAAGAGAATAGAAAGTGCAAGGTAATTGTCTTTATAGTCCCCCAAAAATGAGAAAATCAATATGAGATGTACAGAAAATATAGCAAAGTATCAGGATGTAGCTATTGAATTACAGAGACTGTGGAAAGTGCGGGTTAAATGTACCCCAATAATTATAGGTGGATTGGGAACTATCCCTATATATCTGAACAGATGAGTAGAGGAAAGAGACATAACACCCAGTTTAGTACAGTTCCAGAAAACAGTGTTATTAGGTAAAGCTAGGATACTTAGCAGTGTTCTTGACATCTAAGGTTACTTATTGTAGCCCGATGTCAGGATTTTTCCTTTCCAACAGTCTAAACAGTTGTGTGTATATGAAAATAATAACAAAAAAATGATAATAATAATAATGATAACAACAACAACAACAATAATAATAATGATGATAATAATAATAATAATAATAATAATAATAATAAGAAGAAGAAGAAGAAGAAGAAGAAGAAGAAGAAGAAGAAGAAGAAGAAGAAGAAGAAGAAGAAGAAGAAGAAGAAGGAAGGTGCTCCGGGCTGAATAACAACATGGATGTTCCCTGGGAGCCTCTCTCCAAAAAACGAATTTAATCCAACAACATCGTTGCAATGGAAGAAAGGTTCCACAAAATATCTTTTCCAAATTTTCTTTTAAGGCAAAGTAACTAAAAAGTCCGAACTCTTATTGCCATTTATAGTATAGTTTTCTTTCTTTTATGCATAATATTTCCACGTGACATGAATAAGAAATAGAAGCGAACATCAGAGCTCTTGAAAGACAGTAAGTACATAAATTGATTAATTAATTAATTAAGTATACATGCAACTGTTTGTGCATACACGTACACATTTTAATTATAAAGCATAAATAATGCTTACACGCGCTTACACATACACACAGAAAGACAAACCACGTGGCGCGGACGAAACAAAACAAAAACAAAGCGATTTTTCACGAACAAACGCAAAAAAGAGCAAATTGGTCACTGAATTTAGGACGTCACTGAATAGTTATGCCCGGAAACATGTCTACCAAAAGAAACAGGCGAATTTCGATCTGTAAGTCTCATGCGAGTTCGATATGACCAATATATCAATTCGGAGAATTCAGAAGCGGTGTCTTGTCAAAAAGTTGACCCTGTACAAACAATCCCTTCTTCTAACGTCACCGTCACAGAAGCGGCGTCTTGTCAAAAAGTTGACTCTGAAAAAATGGACCCCTCTGATGTCGCCGTCAATCATTTAATGAAAACAAGCCAAAAATCATGCCGGATCGGTCATCGCCCGGGACAACAAGGACCGCGTTACCCAGTAGGGAACCAGACTGGGGTCGAAAAGTTTGCTGCTGGAACAAACTCTCAAAAAGACGATCTACCAGGTGACCAGAACCAGAATACTTCTAACTCTGGACTTGTAGTGACACCACCAAAAACACCACCTAAAGCAAAACGTATAAAATGGACCAGAGAGGACTATAGAAATGTGTTGAAAGCTTTTTATACAGCCCAACTAAACCCAAACAAAAACCTCAGTGCACAAACATACATATTATGGAGAAATTCAGTAGGCAACGAAGTACGTAGATATATAGACGCAAATAAATTAAGTAATGTACGCAGAGATATAATTAAAAATAAAAGACTAACTGACGCTGAAATTGACCAAATTAGGACACTAATAGCTGATGGTAGACCAAAGGAAAACAACAGCAATGTAGACGAAATAGGTAACAGTAGCACAGAAGCCAGTGTACAAGCGGTAAATCAACTTCCCAATGGGGAAGTTAAACAAAGAATAGCGAAGAAGAGAGATTTGAAAAAAGAGGAGAACGTAGACCTTCCTCAAGAAAACCAAAATAGATATGGCATAGAATTTGAGGTGAATAACAGAGAAAAGATTATGGAAGCAAAAGTGGACATTATGAGAGAACTCGGCAAGATTGAGCTCACTGACATGGTTAATAGAGAACCGCTACCAAAGTTTTCAAACGGCACAAGGAATAACGACACAATCATGACATATAAGGACAGATCTTAAGAAATAAGGGGAATGATCTGACAACTTTAAATAATCTCATCTATTCCACTGCTAAAGTAGTAACTACCCAACTAGGTATTAAGATGACAAAGAAAAAGGCTAAGTGGAAAGTAGCGATACAAAAAGAGATTGAATCTCTGCGGGCGGATGTTTCAGTTCTCGATGAGCTTGCTAGAGGAGTGAATATTAAGTCGAGAAAAGCTAGAAAAAATCAAGCAAAAATATAAAATCAAAGACCTCATAAACCTCCCTGTAACTAAGGAATTGTTGAAACAACAGATACAGTTGAAAGCCCAGCGGCTTAGAAGGTATGACAAAAGAAACAAATTTTATCGACAAAATAAATTTTTTAAGACAGATGCAAAGAAATTTTATAGGGAAATTGGAAAAAATAAAATACACATAGAAGATCCACCTAAGATTGAGGAAGTGGAGGAGTTCTGGAAGAAGGTATGGAGCAACGAAAAAGAGTTTAATGCTGAGGCTGACTGGATAGAAAGTGAGAAAGAAAGACTGGATGAACTTGAAGAGCAGAAATGGGAAGCAAAAGGAATAGAGGAGCTATGGTGTGTCCTTAGGAAGGCTCATAAATGGAAAACCCCAGCACTGGATCGGATCCCTAACTTCTGGCTGAATTGTCTGACAGAGGTACACGAAAATCTCGCTGCATCTCTGTCTGATGTCATTCAGAACCCAGAGCAAATACCTGCTTGGCTGACAGAAGGAACCACTTACCTATTACCTAAAACCGGAGATACAAAAACCCCAAAGAATTACCGGCCAATAACATGTCTCAACACCACCTACAAAATCCTCACATCCATAATAACGGAGAGAATGTACGCTTTCCTTGAACAAAACTCTATCCTTCCACAAGTTCAAAAAGGTTGTAAAAGAAACTCTTATGGGTACAAAGACCAATTGCTCATAAACAGAATGATTGTAGAGAATTGCCGGAGCAAAAACAAAAACCTGAGTATGGCATGGATAGACTACAGGAAAGCGTTTGACAGTGTCCCACATAAATGGATACTCAAGGCCCTTGAGATATACAAGATCTCTCCTGTCGCCTCAAAATTCTTATAGAATAGCATGACCATGTGGAACACACGTCTCATTGTAAGCCATAGTAATGGGATGAGCCAGTCCAACAGCATCAACATCAAACGAGGCATCTTTCAAGGTGACTCCCTCTCTCCATTACTTTTTTGCATGGCACTTATCCCACTCTCAAACGAATTGGATAATACCAGATATGGGTACAAAGTTTTTAGTAAGTAAACCACCTTTTCTATATGGACGACCTAAAGCTGTTTGCCAGGAATGACCATGAGCTAGAAGGGCTGCTAACAACTGTTAAAGAGTTTAGCAATGATATCGGAATGGATTTTGGCCTTGATAAGTGTGCTAAAGCAACTTTTGTAAGAGGCAAGCTCAGGCAAACAGCTTCTGTTAAATTAGATATTGACACTACCATCAAGGAACTTGACCCACAAGAAAGTTACAAATACCTAGGAATCAACGGAGGAGATGGTATACATCATGCTACTATGAAGGAAAACATAAGAAAGGAATACTATAGGAGAATAAGGCTTGTACTGAAGACTGAACTCAACTCCAAAAATTGCATTGAGGCCATTACCACCCTGGCACTTCCAGTAGTCCAGTACAGTTTTAACATCATTAACTGGAACCTTACGGAACTCCAACACTTGGACAGGAAGACAAGAAAATTACTGACATCCAAGAACATGCACCACCCTAAGGCAGATGTAGACCGCCTGTACCTACCTAGAAGCAACGGGGGGGGGGGAGGAATGATGCAATTAGAGCTGTGCTATAAGACCTTCACTATAGGAATGAACAGGTACCTATCTAGAACAAAGGACTGGATGCTGCGACTTGTGTGCGAACACAAAAGCAGCAAAAAGCTGCATTCTATTGTCAAGGAAGCTTATAAGTTCGAAAGGGAACTAGACATTAACCTTGAATCAAATGAAGAACCGGAAACCACTACTAGCAAGCAAGCAAAGCGAATCAAGGAGACTGCAAAAAAGAACGGGCAGAATCAAATTGAGAGGCGGTGGAGCTAGAAGCCCCTTCATGGACAATATATTCTCCGAAGCCAAAATGCTGATGTAGACCAAGCAACAACCCATCAGTGGTTGAAGAGTTCAGGATTGAAAGCAGAAACTGAAGGCTTCATACTGGCAGCACAAGATCAAAGCTTTTTTACCAGAAATTACCAGGCTAGCGTTCTCCGAAACGGTACTGACCCTAAATGCAGATTCTGCGACACATTTGACGAAACAATAGACCATCTCGTTTCCGGATGTCCTGTGCTGACACCAAACGAATACAAAAATCGCCACGATAGGGTAGGACAGTATATACATTGGAAGATATGTAAACACTACAAATTCGGCACTCCTGCTAACTGGTATGAACATCATCCTCAGCCAGTTGTTGAAGGTAAAAATGTCACCATCCTCTGGGATTTTCCAGTCAACACTGACAGAATGATCAAGGCTAATCGACCAGACACAATTGTTAAAGACAAGGAAGAAAATACCTGCAGACTAATAGAGGTAAGCGTCCCCACTGATAACAATATATCTGTAAAGGAATTCGACAAACTTAGTAAATATAAGGACCTGGAAATCGAAATACAAAAGATGTGGAATCTTAAAACAAAAACTGTTCCTGTTATTGTAGGTGCCCTAGGTATGATAAAAAAGGGATGTCAGAAACACCTAGACAATATCCCTAGAGAACCATGTCTCAAGGAAATCCAAAAGATTGTGCTAACAAGTACTGCCCACATCCTTAGAAAAACCCTATCAATGTAAATGTTTGTGTTGTATAACATGGAGATATTTCTCTACTTCCCCTCCCCAAGCTTTCAGCTATATTTCAACAACTCTTAACCTTCATTTGCCCTAGGACGCTGGGTGTGCCCCGGCAAGTGATTGCATCAAACATGCAGATTAAAAGTAAATGACAATAATAATAATAATAATAATAATAATAATAATAATAATAATAATAATAAAAGGAATGGAGAAAATATAAATAATACTTCACCAACAGATAAGTGCCCAGCGAGGACAGAGAAATGAATGGCAGCAGTGAAGACGTAGAGCAAAGTGTAAATGTAAATGAATTCTCAGCAAATGAGGCAGAAATAATGGGAAGAGCTGTATCACAAGAATACGATGATGACCAACAAGACATAGTGAGGATGCTGTGCCGTATATTAGAGAAGACCAGGATCAAGCACCCCCACCCCAATCTGATGTACATTGATCAACGCAAGCTCAAAATTGAATCCGAAGGGATAGATTCGGTCCTTGGGCTATTCCAAACGAGAAATATAATTGAAACTAACAAGATTATTTGGGCTGTAGTTATGGTTGTTGCAGATAGAGTTGTATACAAAAGAAAAGAAGAAACAGAACATAAAGAGCCATAATGGCGTAGACGAATTTGTGACAAAGTTTAAAAGACATTTAAGACAAGTTGATAGATTGAGTAGAGGAGAATTGCAGAACGGAAGTATCAGAATAATGTTGGAAAGAACATATGGAATAAGAGATAAAAGGTATGTTGTGATATTGGAAGAATTGAAACAAAGAGTAGTAGCGATCAAAGCAAAACTGGAAAGATATGACGTTAGAACAAAACAATTCAGGCAAAACAGATTGTTTGAAGCAAATCAGAAGAAACTGTTTCAGGTACTCGATGGATAGTTACACGTAACAATTAAATCAGATGCAGAAGAAAGTAGGGTATTCTGGAGAGGGATCTGGGACCAACCTGTGGAGCATAATGATGCAGCGGAGTGGCTGCATGAAATCCAAGATAGGTTAAGAAATATAGAAAGACAAGAAGACATAAAGATAACTACAGAAATGATTAAGAAAATTCCCAAATTCGAAGAGGCCAGGATCGGATGGTGTCCAAAGGTATTGGATGAAGAAGCTGAGAGGGTTTCATGAAAGCATTGCACAACAGTTAGATGAGTGCATGCAGGAAGGTACAGTACCTAGCTAGATGACAAAGGAAAAGACATTGTTATGTGCCAAGGATCCTGAAAAGGGAAATGTTGCATCCAACTTTCGACCAATAACGTGTCTTCCGCTGTGGAAACTAATGTCAGGTGCGTTGGCCGATGAACTGAACAGATACTTGGGAATAAGTGGGCTACTACCCATTAAACAGAAAGAGTGCTGAAAGAGGTACCAGGGAACGAAGTATCCGCTCTTAATTGATAATCTGATTATCAGGAACTGCAAGAGAAGACAAACAGACCTAAGCATGGCATGGGCTGACTATCGTAATGCATACTGTATGATACCACAATCCTAAATAATAAGAACAATGGAAATGTATGGAGTAGCAGAAAACATGAGAAGCCTTGCATGGAGAAGTATGAAATGCTGGAAAACGGAATTGACAATAGGAAATCAAGTATTAGGAGAGGTGAAAATCAAGAGAGGAATCTTCCAGGGAGACAGAATGTCCCCACTGATCTTTGTGCTGAGAATGATCCCCTTGAGTGAAATACTGCAGAAAACAAAGTTGGGGTGTGATTTAGGAAGAGGTAAGGGATAACTGAACCAATTGATATTGTTGGGTACTTAGGAGCAATATCAGAAAGCCTCAAAAGGAATATCAAGGAAATTGGAATATAGTGCCCAGTAGGAGTGTTATATAGTTTTGCCCCCTTGGTACGGCCAGAATAATCAAGGAAGTATCAGATGAGTGCAAAGAACGAATGGTGCTTTAGGCTACAAGTAGCAAGCCCGCTACTAGGAGTTCCAACAAAACCTATGATAAAAAGAAATAATAATAATAAAGATTCAAATGTTCGCTCTAGGCCAGCAATTTCAGGGTGAGATAAGTCGATCACATCGATCCCAGTGCTCGACTGGTACTTATTTTATGAAACCCAAAATGATGAAAGGCAAAGTTGACCTCGGCGGAACTTGAACTCAGAAAGTAGTCGGACATCTTTTTTTATTATTATAATATCTGTGAATATGGCCAAAAACGACTTGAAGTTATTCACAAAATGTGAAACAGAACTGGAAACAGCCTAGTCCAGTCTGTGCGGATTTTCTCCAGTGGTATTAAGATGGTGTTTTGGCTCTCAAATGTGCTACGATGGTAATGAGATGAGGAAAGATTGTCAGGACAGAAAGCATAGGGTTGCCAAGTGGTGAAATGGTGAAGGCAATTAAACCTCAGTCCAGCTATAAATACCTGGGAATACTTGTAGCATATGGAATTAAACACAATGACATGAAGGAAAAGACAAAGAGAGAGTACCTGCGGCAAGTGAGGAAAATACTGACATCAAAGCTAAATGCAAGAAACATAATTTTGGCAATAAACTCGCGCGCGGTCGCACTAGTCCGGTATTGCGCTGGCATCCTGAAATTGACAGAGGAGAAGCTAAAGGAGATGGACAGGAAGTCAAGAAAGCTCCTAATGATGCACGGAGCCTATCATCTATGTGCAGGCACTGATCGCCTATACATAAAGAGAGCAAAAAGAGAACTGATAAATATGGAAGACTGCGTACGTATCCAACTCAAGGGCTTAATGAGAAACTTAGTGCAAAGTAAGGAAACCTTTCTAGTGTAAGTTAGGAGCGAGGGCGTATTGAAAGCGAAAAAAAAAGGAAAACAAAGGAAGAAGCACAGCAAGGACATGAAGAAGAATTACGCAACAAAGGACTACATAATCAATTCCATGTAGCCTCAACCGAAATTGCTGGAAAAATAGGCGGGATTGACTAAAACAAGGAGACTGAGAGCACTATAATGGCAGCGCAAGACCTTGCATTGGCCACGAAATGGAGGGTCAACCATAAGAATGAGTAAGTGTCTCCGCTGTGTGGTGCCTGTAATAGAGCGGGTGAAACCATTACCCATATCACAAACGATTTCTCTAGAGTTACCCAAAACCACTACAATGCTAAATTGGAGAATGTGGAAAGTGGGGACTCGAGAGAGTCAAGGCGTGGTATGAGCACAAAATGTAGAGAATGGCGGAGTCGGAGACTAGCAAAATCCTCTGGGATTTCCCAATCCAAACAGATCAGGTGCGAGAACATAATAGACCGGATCTAGTAGTAGTCGAGAAGATGCACCACATGTGCTATATAGTTGATGTTGCATGCCCCTTTGACCCACGTATAATCAAGGAGGGAGGCGAAAAAATAGATAAATACAACCCTTTTAAGTACTATGAAAAATGACGAAGGTGAAGATAGTGCCAATTATTGTTGGGTACTTAGGAGCAAATCAGAAGGCCTCAAAAGGAATATCAAGGAAATTGGAATATAGTGCCCAGTTGGACTGTTATAAAGTTTTGCCCCCTTGGTACGGCCAGAATAATCAAGGAAGTATTAGATAAGTGCAAAGAACGAATAGCATGGTGCTTTAGGCTACAAATAGCAAGCCCGCTACGCATGCAACACTCTAGGCGTTCCAACAAAACCTATGATAAAAAGAAATAATAATAATAAAGATTCAAATGTTCGCTCTAGGCCAGCAATTTCGGGGTGGGGCAAGTCGATTACATCGATCCCAGTGCTTGACTGGTACTTATTTTATGGAACCCAAAATGATGAAAGGCAAAGTTGACCTCGGCGGAACTTGAATTCAAAAGGTAGTTGGACATCTTTTTTTATTATTATAATGTCTGCGAATATGGCCAAAAAAATTGCCTGTACTCGGTTTTTAAAGAGATGACCAGGAAACCGATAGCCACCTAAGCACCGCAAGCACCACTAACATTACATTGTATAATAATGAAGAAGACGTTATGAGCAACGAACAGTGATAGTAAACAGCCAGGTAAGCTGCAAGAAGAAAAGGGTGAGGCGTCCGAATAGAAAATCAGAGGAATTAAGCAGAACGTTGGAATTTCATACCTTCATCACCATGATTTTCACATTTTATCCTTTGACCAACCCACTAGAACATATAATGAAAAGGAATATTCAGATTTCCTAGATAGCTCTGACCATATTCACATAAGAAGCTACACGTGAAAGCCACTTCAGAGCGTAATCTGGAAGTCTACATGACTCACAAAAATGGCGTTGGCCCTTTTCGACACTGAACTATCATTATCATCAATGACGATTATTAAAAAGGCAGGGTAAATAAATCCGAAATTGCAGTCGATTAAAATTTGGACGGAAATGCGCAGTGAGGATTGAGCATAATCATTGATAATTATGTCCGGGCAAGCTTTGACCTTATTAGACTTTGCAACATATTCTTATCTGTAGTAAGCAGATATCGGAATGGCTGCAACCATAAGTATATTAACGGGAATACTTGCGCTGATTGGGCAATTTAAACTAACACAAAGAGATGGCTTCTCTCATAGATTAAGTATTGTATTTCATAAATATATAATCGTAACACGTGCATATGTTCACACACGTACATATACATACAACCATACACATATATACATATATTTATATGTATTTATGTTTACAAGTAAATCTATACACTTAATGACACACTCTATACTGCATTCTCAGACAGACACAGAAATGCACACACACAAGCACGCAATGATGTGTGTTTGTGTGTGTGTGTATGCGTGTGCGCGCGTGTATACGTTTAGAAACAAACGATGTGAATTAAGAACATAAGGAAATGTAATATAAGGGGAGTAGACGGAAAGCGGAGGGTGGTGGGATATTTTGAAGAGAAGGAGGGAATTATAATTATATTAGATTAGAGACACTTCTGATTTATATCTAAAATGCAGAAATATTTTTGTCTAAAATAATTCCAATTAATAGCAAACTCTATTCTCTTGAAAATACTTCAGAATCAAGCTTAAATTTAAAAACTACTTTTGCATTGCATACATACGTGAGTGCTTACTTATGTTCATACATCAATTTAGATTTATATATACATACATATATATATATATATATATATATATATATAGGGAGAGAGAGAGGGGGGTAGATAGATAGATAGATAGATAGATTGAATTGATAGATAGATAGATAGATAGATAGATAGATAGATAGATAGATAGATAGATAGATTGAATTGATAGATAGATAGATAGATAGATAGGTAGATAGATAGATAGATAGATAGATAGATAGATAGATAGATAGATAGATAGATAGAGATAGATAGATAGATAGATAGATAGATAGATAGATAGATAGGTAGATAGATAGATGGTTGTAGAGATGGTAGAAATATGAATATATATATATATACGTTGTAGCAAGTGAATGTGTACGTGTCCATATCTAGTTAAAGTTCGCGAGAGGTATTTGATGACATATTTGGTAATTTGATTAAACAACTCTAATCCAGCAAAAGCCAAATATATTTCAGTAAAAATTTGTTCACATGTTCTCGGTAATCTGTCAAAGATTACAGGAAATTCTCGCTTTCCGGAAGTAATGCATTCCTTAAAATGTGGTCGTAACGTGAAATCCCGTAATGCGAATTAATTTTCTTATTGATTTTCATGTTATCAAGTAAGACTGCATTCTAAAGGACTTTTTCAAAAACAAAAAGTACAAGAAAACTAACAATACAATTACCTTTATATATGAAAATAACAATTTCTAAACATACACATTACAATATAGATACATAAAAAGAAACATTTCAAGAGGAATACGTTAAGGAATTAATAAGAATCGTAATATAAGAGTACGTCTGATTTCTAAATCTGCCGGATCGATGTAATCGATTTACCTCTCTCTATAAATTGTTGGCTTTGTGCCAAAGTTTGAAACCAATATCATATGAGTACGTAAGGCGGAGAACTAACAGACCTACCGTGCCGGGGAAAATGAATTTGAACTGCGTGCTGCATTGGAAATGCCCTACCCATTCGCCCTTATACATGCACACATTCACACAAACATACACACAAATACACACGCACACACACACACAAACACAAACACACGTACATGGGCATAGGAATGTCTATGTGGCATGAAGTTTACTTCCCAACCGCGTTCTGTCCCACAATGTGACACCCTGGGCAAGTATCTTTTGCTGTAGCTTCAGGTCAACGAAAGCCAAAAAGTATAATAAGGATCACTTCAGACAGGACTCTATAGATGAGGTACCGAGGGACCTTTCTCCCAAGACCATCCCGGGAATTGTGAGTGGAAAAAAAGAATTGGAATGGATGGATACATTTGTATCTGTGTATGTATGTGTGTATGTATGTATATATGTATGTGTGTGTGTATGTATGTGTATGTATGTATGTATGTATGTATGTATGTATGTATGAATGTTCTCTTCTGTTTTTAAATATTTAAATTCTTACTCTGGGGAAGGAGCTCGTTTCTAAAAAAGATACAAAGCTCCATCGTTACAATGTGGATAAAAACGTCATAGTTTAAATTGGACAAGTCTTGCATGCTTTTATTGTCCCACATACAGATTGGATTTGTTATATAGTGTTACTTGGTTGTATTTGTGTATATATATGTATATGCATATAATATATATTTACTTATGACACATGATAATTCCACACTCTACTTCTATCTTCCACTTCGTCTGATAATATTCATCGTATCGCGAGACGGGCGCGCGACTCACATTATAAGAGTAAAAAGCAACGTAGTGAACGTAATTTGTATTTTCAGGTCTTAGATAACACAGGTTCTTTTCTGATAGCTAATAGACACCTTTGCGCAAATCGATTAGCTTGCTTCCTCGGTGTTTTCATTTCAAATTACAATATGATACCTTTATAAACCTCAGGCAAGAATATTATGTAAGCAAGGTGATGTTTTAGAATAGAAAGTGACAGAAAGCGAGATAATAGATTAAAGATAAAAGAGGTAAAATTAAATAGAAAATGTGAGAAGGACAGCGAGGAATAGACACATACGCGTATCCATGCGTAGTCATATATCCATGCACACATTCTTATATACAGTTGAGAAATGAGGTCGAACAGACGTGGGTAAAAATTATATTAATAATAATTACAGTCATTGTCATATATTAAGGCATAAAAGTAAGATGATAGGATTGTAGTCATGTCTGTCTTGATATGTTTATAGTATTTGTATGCAACGAGTTCGTTTTGGAAGGCTTGGTGTTCGACTATTACATTAATAAACAGGTCTGTAAATCAAAATCATTCATATGGTGCCCGGCCACACTTATACATTACACATACATTACCACGCACATACACACACACACACACCGATGATTATAGATATTCACACTTTACACACGTACACACGCACACATTGCATACATATACGAAAAATATACATGAATACACATAAACTCTGACGAAGGCTAGCAGGTCGAAACTTCAATGTTGCTGTCATTCTTATGCTTGTAAATATTTAGCAAATATGCAATCTATAAAAAAATTATTAAGTAATTCTGCAATTAAATGTGAAACTATTTTTATTATAACTTGGCGTACAAGTAATATATTTAGTTAATATATTTATTGATGTGTATTTTTTGCTTTTATTTTTTAAGCTTGATACTGATTCTATTTAACTCTTAAGCCGAAACGCTAACATTGGTTGTCGAGTGGTGGTGGCGGACACACACACACACACACATACACTCACACACGCACACACACACACACATACACTCACACACGCACACACACACACACACACATATATATATATATAGGATATATGTGTCCGCTCACAAGGTTTTGGTCAGCTCGAGGCTATACTGAAAGACACCTACCCAAAGTGCACGCAGTGGAGCAAAACCCAGAACGATATGATTGTTAAGCAAGCCCCTTACCACACAGCCACTCCTGCACTTATATATTCTTTAACTTGTTTCAGTCATTTGACTGCGGCCATGCTGGAGCACCGCCTTTTGTCGAACAAATCGACCTCAAGACTTATTCTTAGCTGGAAAACTTGGAGTGTGGTTGCATGACTTCCTGAAAGATAGGAGTCAGGCAGTAGTGGTTAATGGAGCGGTGTTCCACAGGGCACTGTCTTGGGACCACTGCCTTTTATAGTGCCCTCAAATGCCCGGATAGCCACTCTGGCCAGCTATGCAGACGATACGAAAGTCTCGCAGAAAATACAGAACCCCAGCGATGTTGCACACCTGCAGCAGGAGTTGGACTCAATCTACAGATGGGCTGAGGATAATAATATGCAGTTTAATGCTGAAAAATTCCAGGCCCTGCGCTACCAGCATCCAAAACTGGTCCACAGGGAATTTCAATCCCAGAGCCTAAGTCTGTGAGGGACCTGGGTATCGATATGAGTGATGATACCTCTTTCCAAGTGCACATTACCAGGATGGCGACAAAGTGCAGACGACTGGCTGGGTGGATCCTAAGAACATTCAGAACCAGAGATAAGGAAACCATGATGGTCCTCTGGTGGACATTCGTCCTCAGTCGCCTGGATTACTGCTCACAGCTATGGTCACCCACCAGTGTGAAATTAACAGCGGACCTTGAAGCAATCCAGAGAAGATTCACAAAGAAGATCGTCTCCTTGCAACAGCTCAGCTACTGGGAAAGGTTGAAACAGCTAAGACTCTACTCCCTGGAGAGAAGACGGGAGAGGTATGCAGTAATATATGTCTGGAAGATCCTGGAAGGAATTGTGCCAAATTTTGGCATTGTAAGCTACACCAATGCTAGAACGGGACGACACTGCATAGTGCCAAAGATCCCAGCAATGCCATCACGCTTCAGGACCAGCTTCTGCAACAGCCTGGGTTTCAAGGGCCCACAGCTTTTTAATATTCTCCCAAAGAGTCTGAGGAACTTGCACAAAGTAGATGTATCGGTTTTTAAATCAAAGCTGGACATCTTCCTGTCAAGAGTCCCAGATGAACCTACCTCACGGCAAGAGGTGCAAATGAGAGTAGCTGTATCAAACTCCATTCTTCACCAAGTGCCACATATTAGACGAGGTTCGTCGCAATAACAGTGTAGCACAAAACGGCGGTGCATCAGCATGGCCGCAGCTCTGAGCTGAAACTAGAAAAAAAAATATATATGTAATATATATATATATATTGTTGTGAGTTCAACTTAGGGACAGTTGATGGTGACCTACTTTGCTGGCTTGGAGACTCCCCGACCCCTTCAGGTGAATTAGGGTTAATTTTGGAGGGCTACCCCCTCAAGTAAGCAGTTCAGGGTGTGAGAGACAGTGAAGAAGAGGAGGAAGAAAGTAGTGAGGAAGACAGATTAAGGAATCTGAGCGGGGATAGAGAGA
>NC_043008.1:23702644-23820144 GCF_006345805.1 Octopus sinensis | reverse complement strand
CTAAGCTTTTGGTATCTTTACGGCTATCTCTTCAATAGGGGCTATTATGTCCAAGTATGGAATACACTTGATGGTTGTCGCAAAGTTGAGACTTTTGTTCAGTACTGCTTCTTTAGAGCTTTCTAGGTGTCGGCTACTTATATTAATTACCGCTTTCACAAGTGAGTAACGGATTTCTGTCTTCATTCTGTAACCTTTGAGTTTCAGAAACTTCTTAATCTGGCGTGTCTTCACCATTTCAAATTCTTTCATGCACGACTTTTCCAGATCTTGATGGATTCTCTTTCTATCACCATTTCTGGTTAATTTCCTAAGTAATGAAGATAACCTTTCTTTGATTTCGTTATTTAGTTGATGTTTTTTCCAACGACTGAAATGGATCCTCTCACGCACGAGGGCACGTCCTGCCCTTTCCGCTACTCTTCTAGCTTTATGTGAATCGACTGGTGTCATTATATTCAAACCAGGTGGTATTAGCTTTGAGTCTCTACATCTACACAGGAAAGCTAGATGGTTTGAAAGACGAGCTAGTTTTTGATGGAGTTTCTCAATGTCTCCATTGAAGTCTAATGTCGGCTCCGTACCGATTATATATACACTTCTATATAAATATAGATAATATAGATAATATATGTATATTATATAATACAGTTCTATATAAATATAGAACTGTATTATAGAAAAGGTTTATTTTTATCGTCATAGCATTTTTTGGTACATAAAGTTATTATTTGTTATTATATATCTTTTTTTTATAAACATAAATCTGTCCTCAGATATGTTACGCACCCTGTATATGTTTATGTGTGCATGTGCATGTACCTACGTAAGAGTGAGTTTATTTACCTGTTTATATGTGTCACCTAGCTTCTTTGTTCTGTCCTTCTGTTCATATATTTCTTAGCATGCATTTTAAAAATATACTTTGGCTCTTCTATATCTCTTCTCTTTTGCTATTTGCTATATCATCCATTGTTCAAATTTCGCAGTACTCATTTACTTTATTGCATCTTTATCCGTCCCTCTTTCCGTGTCTCTCGCACTTTCTACCCACCTCTCTCTATGTCTCTCTGTCTCTGTTTCTGTCTCTGTTTGTCTGTCTGTCTGTCTCTCTCTCTCTCTCTCTCTCTCTCCCTCTCTCTCTCTCTCTCTCTCTCGAAAGAAGAGTAAACACCTTATAACACCTTGTTTCCTACGAATTCTCATACAGTAAATTTCCTTAGTGTGTATAGGTGTCAGTTTCCTTGGATTCCGTTCTTCAGTATAAATTCTTAATTAACTGTCTAAGGTGTAGAGCGATAAATCATTGCAATTGTGAATCTATTTGTAGTGTGTCGAAGGAATATTTGCCAAACAACTTAATTGCTGTTTTCGCAACAGACCGTCAGTATAAATCTGTATAAAATTGTGACAAAATCTAGTTTATCAGAACTGAACCTATTTAGCAGGTATAAAAGAATGTGTATGAAAGAATATTTGTGGGTTCTTTGAGAAGAATCCATAACAATGCAAGCGAAAAGTTTGTAGGATCTAACGAATTTTGCCTTATAACAACTTTCGGTCAAGAAACACGTCGTGTGCGCGCGCGCGCGCACACACACACACACAAGGAACTGAGTTATGTAATTTAACCATCGCTTGAAATATCTTGTTTGATCTCCCCAAGTATCAAACTTACTCCTTGGGGTTGGTGAACATAATACTTATAAAATTAACAGAAAATCTACATACTAGTATTGTAGCTCAAAATTTATGTTTGTTTTTCTAAAACCTTAGTACCAACAAGGCGATATCTCAAGAGGTTTACACCAACTGTAAAACTGACTTCCACGACAATAGAAATGATTCTGAGGATGCCATAACTTGAAAACATCAATTAACACTTATGTTAGACAAGTGAGATAAAACAGAAACAATATTTATAGTGGATGAAGACATGAATCAATGATTGATAATTAGCGTCATTCACTGTAGGATGGGGAATACGCAAACTCATATTTCAAATCAGGATTTCAAATCAGCTTTCAAATTTAATGAAATACTATACTGCGATCCAGTAAATTAATATTTAGTTGAATCTTCATACAAAAGTTATGAACATATATATTTATATGCATGAATGTTAATAACTGTTTGGACAATGGTGGGCCATTAATCTTTGCCCGTTAAAGCAAATAAATTTGCAATTCATATATATATATATATATATATATATATATATATATATATTGGGAGAGAGAAAGGGGAGAGAGAGGGAGAACTAGAGAAAGAGGGAGAGAGAGGAAAGAAAGAGAGAGAGAGTGCCAGAGAGAGAGAGAGAGTGCCAGAGAGAGAGAGAGTGCCAGAGAGAGAGAGAGAGAGAGAGAGAGAGAGAGCTGCCACCTACGTGCAAACATTCACTCATACATTGAAATGGAGAGATACACACATACATACTCTTACATTTTGAAATACACTGTTAGGAAACCGATAACTTTTTGTGTATGAGCCTCTCTCCCTCACTCTCTTCCTCTCTCCCTCATTCTGTTCCTCTCTCTCTCTCTCTCTCTCTCTCTACACACACACACATATAAATACATATACATATATATATATATAATATATATATATATATATATATATATATATATATAAATATATGTGTGTGTGTGTGTGTGTGTGTGTGTGTGTATGTATACTGTTCGAGCTTTATTTAAGTTTTTAAGAGAGTCCTAACCGGTCACCAACAAACCGATAAAACATTTTGCGTTAAGAGAGTTCTCGGTGTTTGTAAATGTGTGTTTGAATTGGTGCGTTAGTTGAGCAGTCGATGCACGCATCCAAGTGTGTGCGTCAATTCACCGAATGAATCTCCCAAGGAGAAAAATCTACGTCAGTTTCTTTTGCTCTTTCTTTGAAAAATTTAATATTTCTAAAATTTGCTGGCCCATAAGGTATGATGGTACACGAATGACAATTTATACATAAGGTACAAGCGCTGTAAGTTCCACATTCTATTGTCATAAATGTTCTCTTTTTCTTGGACTTTTGATTGTACACTCACATCCGCTACAACTGCAACTATATTATGCCCCAAGGGTAGGTAGTATCTTGTAGGCATTTTGGGGTAGCTACTGATGATTCAAGTGATATCTTCCACACTGGTATAGCAAAGTTGACATTTTTTATCACAACGTTGAGGTTGGTGGTATCTTTTTCCCCCTTGTATATCATGTATTTAGTAGCTATCTCCTGTTCCTGGATAGCGAAGGCACAACCTTCTGGGTGGCATGTAATGTATCTCTCACAGGTCCAGGAGATGCTACTCTTCCAGTCAATGTTGTTACCCGCCAGCTTACGTGATATGTACCCATGCATTGCTTTTTGCAGGTATGATGCCTGCTTCTCCTCCAAGCTTCTGTCTAGATAGGTCAGTCCAGCCTCCTTTGGGTCTTATGAGAGAGTTGTATTCTCAGAGTACCTCCGACTCTATAATTTGCTCTCACTTTTGAGTATGCATGAAATGTACCCATTTATTTCCTTATTGTGTTGTCTGAGTCATACAATGCGATATTTAAAGCCTGTCTGAACTGGCCTTATGCCCCTGTCACCATCACTTCGTCTCACATAAATCCTATCGATGTTACTTTTAATGTGGAAGTTGCCAGTGGTGGTCAGTACCTTTCTGATTTTGATGTCCCGACTACGTATCTCGTTGAGTGTCCACTTCAATATCCCAACTGTTGGTACTGGCACGGCATTGTGAAATATGGTCCTGTTAAATGCAGGCAGTTCTGAGTTCCATATTTCCGGAGCCTACAAAAGTACTCTTTTGTTATTCTGGCGTTAGTCACAGCACCAACATATGCAGCAATCTCATACATTCTGAGATATTAATAATTTTCATCATTACAGATAGGCGAGATAGAAAAGGCCACTGATGCAAAAGTTCTTTATCTAGTTGACAGCTTTTCCTGGTTAACCATTATGTCTGAGCATTTATCTTGCCCAAATCCCATTTTTAAGACACGTGAGAATGTTATGACTAGTTCTAATTGTCTCTTGATGTTGAGCATATTACCAGAATATAACTTAAGTTCATCAGCAAAGAATGTGCGAGTAACAGTAATTTTATTCTTTTCTGCATATTCCAGCATGTAGCTATGGCATTACGTTAACAGAGCTGACAAGGGGTTCACCGCCAGTATAAAAAACATTACAGATAAACTATCACTTATGAATGAGGCACAGAGTCGAACGCCTTCTTGTAGTCTAGCTATATTGTTTAGAGATTACGCTGATGTTACTCGGCTTCATTTAGGATAGCATTATTGAGGAGGAGCTGTTCAACACAGACTTACCTTCTGTCTGTTCATCAGTTATCACACCATTTGTTTGGCAGTGGTCTTCGAGAAACATATTCAGACAACCTGGGTTCAGTTTGTACATAACATTAAAGCATGCTATGGGCCTGTAGTTTTGGCCACATGGGTCGCTTTTCTTAGGGATAAGAAACCGTCAGTCAATCTAGTATAACTAGCTCAGCGTCCATGGATGTTATGTATGTATGCATGTATGTATGTATGTATGTATGTATGTATGTATGTATGTATGTATGTATGTATGTATGTATGTATGTATGTATGTATGTATGTGTATGTATGTATGTGTATGTATGTATTTATGTATATATTTATTGAGTTTTATTTCAAGATTTCTTGCCAATAGAGAAATAGCCGGTTTCTAACCTGGATCCTTCATTGGAATCCTTCTACTATACTATGAGTTCTTATTTCTTTCTCCTTGGGCTTATCCTTCCGACGCATACTAGTAGGTGCCCACACAAGTCCGGCATACTATAATATAGCATGTAGGGTAGACCATCTAGTCACAGCGAGTTGTCCTCGCCGTAGTCCAACAAAGCTTTCTCCACTTTCACAGCTTTGATCGGTTCTTCACAACATTCCGCTTCCCGTCGCAAGAGACACGGCAACCCAGTGAGAAGTCTGTGATGTCCTCCCTATGCTCCGATCCACCAGCTGAGCGAAATGCTCTTGAAAAACCTTACACATCTCCTCGGGTTCGTTTACTGAACGTTCAAAGACCTTATTGTGACATCAATGCCACGCTGGGTCTCTATCACACGGGCCCATCCGACAGCGTTGATTCCCTCTCATCCCATTGCACAGAACTTAGCCCTGACAATGCATCCCTCGAGTTTAACCTCGAGGTGTTGGTTGAGCGCCAATCTCGCGGCTAAAACTTGGGACACACAGCCAGTTCTCAGTGTCTCTTCTAGAGCCTTAACTAGTTCCCTTTCTATTTTATTCTTCTTAAATCCTATCTCTTTACTAAACCTAACAGACTAACCCTTGATGACACTTTTGAGGGTACACCACCATTTGTCATTTATAATGGTTCCTGTAATTGCGCTCATTACTAATTGCCTAATCCGACTCCTGCACTCCTCACAAGTCAAGAGTTACGTATTGAGTTTCCAGTAGCCGGGTCTTTGACTACATACTCTATCTAAGTCAAGCCTAAAAACCAAACAATAATCCTGAGTAAGATCTAGAAGATCCTTCGCTATTAGACCATGTTCACACTGGAGTATCTCGGAATTCTAGTCTGTATCGATCTGCCAGCTGTAAAATGACTGAGCAGATCGTTGAGGTATGAGTTACCCCACCTCTCTGGATTTGAGCCAACACAATCTACGCGTGCATTACAAATTGTGTTAAAGTCTCCTAACAGCACTAAAGTGTGTGGCGTTCCTAGAAAGTTATCTAGGATTCGAAAAAAATCTGACAACCCAGCTCTATAAAGGACATAGATAGTAACCAACCTGAAGGTCTTACCACTGCCGTTCATCACATCCAAGATGACCAGCTTGCTCTCCGGGTCAATAAAGATTTTCTACTTCAAGTATCCTATTAACCCTCTCGAAGGTACAACGACGCCCTCACCTCCAAGCTGACATGGAGAAATGCATATCTTGTAGTCGTTTAGGAAGGGTGAGAATGCCTGCGATCCGCTCAGTCTGGTTTCTGTAATTACAAGATCCAACCAATGAGACCTGAGATCGTCACGGAGGCGACATTGCTTCCTGACCGGTCCCAGACCGCGTGCATTTATACAGCCTACATTAAGGGAAAACATAAACACTAAATTTAGTGTTCTTTGGAATGTCATAGATTGGAGGAGGCTCGAGTGGTGGGAATAAAGTTGACTCCATCTAGTTCTGAGTTTTTGGCATTGAATGTTTTGCGGGGAGGGGTTGGGGATTTTTGATATCTTGTGTGCTTGGGTGTGTGTTCTTTTCTGTAGAAGCAGGGATGGGATTAGTGTCAGATGGGCAATGGAGGGGGTTGATATCTGTAGAGACAGGGTGGGGATTAGTGTATGTATGGGTTGGGTGGGAACTAGTGACTATGGTGGTAGGACGGGCATTTTCCTCTTTTCTTGTTTTTGGATACTACAGTCCAATCAATGTCCGACGATTTCTCAGTAATGGCTTCCTTTCTCTTTATTTTACTGGGTTTCTCTGTATTTTTCCTTTTCTCTGCAGCTGGCGTCGCAGGACGTAAAGGTGCGGCAGCTTTCACGACTGCTGGTAGCTCTGGTGCTTTTGGTGGAGGGTACTATGCTCTTATGTGGCCCTCTTGGCCAAACTTGAAGCATCGGGGATTTCTGCCTTCCACTATAACTCTTAATTTCTTATCCTCTCCCACCAATAAGGTGTCCACAATTTCCTCGAGGTCCAGAGGGGCAGCCTGGATTAGCATCTCTAATCCCTTCCTCGGCCAGTTTTGTTGTTTAATGTTGGTGGTTTGGAGGATTATTTTCTCCTCCAAGCCAAAAATAATTTCAGCCATGAGCCAGGCAATGTCGACCTCTGGTGGAATTTCTCCTACCTTCACCTTGTAAGTACGTCTTCCAAGGTATGTTGGTATGAAGACCACCTCGATTTCATAGTGGTTGTGGAATGCTGCCTGGCTAATTCCTTCGATTTGAACCGCATCTCCACTGCCGTAAATCATTTGTCCTTGGCAAGGTATAAAATATCTTGCCAGATGGGCCTCAGGGACTTTCCATCTGCTCCTTCTGCGCCATGTCTGGTCTTTTATCTTTAATGGACACCGTTTTAAATATCACCGTTCTCCTGGATGTTATATTAGTCAATTCACTAGAAGTCAGTTTGATTTCATGTCCCTTCTTTTGTAATTAGCCTTTAAATTTATCGAGTTCTTTTCTTTCGATTACCATATCTTTCTTGGTGACACTGGTTACCGCCGCAAAATTGTTAACTTTGTTTGGTTCGTTATTGTTATTGTCTTTTTCAGTAGTAATTATATTATCAAGTTTCATTGCGTATGGTGATAATCCCTCCTCAGAGGAGTCAATATCCGTCGAACTTGTATAAAAAAATTGCATTTGTTCCTCATTTTTTTTTGTAAAATTTAAATATCCCCCCCCCCTCGAGCAAGGGAGAAAACGTTAACAGTTCGGTGACAACGCAGAAAAACAAAGCTTTTAGCAACAAGATAACAAAAAAGAGTTCAACAGTAAAATGAACAATAATAACAAACGATGCTTTACCAAAAATGAACTAATACAGCACAAAAAGATCTGCAGGCGAATGAGACAAATTTCGAATGAATTCTTTATTGTCCACAAGGGACTAGATATAGAAGGGTCAGCACAAGGACAGACAAACACATATCTAAGGAACAAAGACAAAACGAATGAAAAATGAAAAGAAATTACATGAAAGGATGGAATAGCAGCCGTCCGAAACCCATATCCCGAACGACCCCGCTGAGTCTTTTTTCTGTTTTACACATTTATTTTACACATTAACAACAGTTTTTATATTCTTTTTTTATACAAGCCTTTTATACATAAAATTTCACTTAAATTCATTCCAGTTGTACACACTTGTTTAACAATTGCCACAGTTTTTCTTTTAAAATCGGTCTCATACTTCTCTTGTAGTCTATTAAATAGTTCCTCACCAATAATCGAACCTCTCGCTCCGGGGTATTGGTAATACAACTCCACCTCAGCAACGTCCTTTGCATTGGCTAACTCCATCATCATCTGAGAAATTACAACCGTGTTTCGTGGTCTGCTACCACAACAGCTCCTTTATAGGATCCAGTTAGCTCAAGGCATCATCAGGAGTAACCACGTCCGGTTTCGGCCCCTACTCCTCTACCGTTTTGACGTGGTGCCCCCCCCCCTTTCGGAGGGGTCTTCAGCTCTGGTGTTGGGTGCATGTCTTCTTTCTTCTTCTTTCTTCTGTTCCCTGGCCTCTTCGATGTATCGTCAGCGAGCGTCAGCCGGTGACTGACTGTCTTGTCAATTTTTTCCCTTTAAATACCTGCCACATAGGCTCCAGCAGGCAGCCCCAGCAAGTTGTCATATGACACTGTCTCACCTTAACTGACTAGTGAAGGCACGTAGTTTTAGCCCGCGCTTTTTCTAAACGACCGTCACCTGTCAGTCAGCGAAGCTGATTCAGTCAGCTTGTCTCACCTAATGATGTTATTTCCCGTCGGCCTGTTTATGACTTTCAAGTCATTTTCGGTCTTACCGCTTCAGCCATATATAGAAGCTGGCTTTTTCGACCGCCTCCTGTACTCTCCCTATTAGTTTACGCAGCTCGGGGCTAGAAAAAAACAAATCTTCTTTTGAAAAGCGTTGTCATTTTCTTTTCAATGAAGCCTCTAACCCCAACTTCCAAGTGATAATATTCGACATTCCATCCCTGTTCTCTGCATTCTTCGATTAGTTCTTCATACCTCTTCTCCTTTCGTTCCTCTGCATTGCCGATGTTCTCTTCCCAAGGTACTGTTAGTTCTAGTAAAATTCCCATTCTCCGGTCTCTGTTCCATAGAACTAAATCCGGTCTTTTTGTTGTTTTTATTAGTGAGAATATTGCTTGTCTTTCCAAGTCCGTGGCCACCTCCCAGTATCCCTTCCATCTGTCGTCTATCTCGTATACTTTACTTGTAGGCCTGGTTTTATAACCTTTTCCCTCCTTGTGGAAGTATACTTTCCTGCGCTTTTCTACTTTTGGGTACTCTTCCCTATTGTACCTCTCGATCTTCTTGAGTGCTGCGCTTATGACGGCGAGGACTTGATTATGCCGCCATGTATATCTTTCAAGTGCTAGTCTGCAACCTGACAGAACATGTCTAACCGTCGCTTTCTCTCCACAACTACATTCATCGGTTGTTTTTATGTTCCACCGGACTAAGTACGCTGGTGAGGGTAGAACGTCGAAGGTAGACTTGATCAGGAAGGATGTTCTTGCTTGTTCCCAAGCCCAAAGTTCCTTCTATGATATTTTGCGGTTGATCACATATTCCTCCCATCTCAGGCACTGTCCCTGTTGACTGCATTGCACCAAATGTACATTTCGCCTTTCTTCTTCCTCCTTTCTCACTTCGTATACCACTGCCTCTTTCATCTCTTTTACACTGCTCTTGCAAAATGGCCTGAAATTTTGCTACCCTAGGCCGGTTCTAGCTTCTTGCGTCGCTCCGACTATATCTGCGTGCCTTAGTTTTCCGATCGCCCTGTTTACTGCTTCTTCCACCTTCCATTTCTTCCGTGTTCGTACCTTTAGAGGGTTTTCCCGGATGCTTTGGTCTTTTGAATATCTTAGCATCATTACTGTCCTTGCCTTTCCTGCCTTATATTCTTCGGCGATTGATGTTATTGGTAGTTGCAGCACGGGTTTTCCATATAGTGCAGTTGTATTCAGTGGTTTCGGCAGACCAAGCCATTTTCTGATAAACACACTGCATCTTTGCTCCATCCTTTCTACTCTACTCGAGGCTATTTCGTACATCTGCAATGGCCACATTATTCTTGGGTACAGCCCAAATTGCAGTATCCAACATTTGTATTTTCCTGGCAGCGTTGTTCTGTCAATTGCCTTTAATCCTTGTTTTACTAACTCGTGTGTTTCTTTCCCTTGCTTCTTATCATTTAATAAATCTCTATACCATCTGCCGAGACTCTTTACTGGTTGTTCTTTCACCGTTGGTATGTCTTCACTTCCTATCCTGAATTTCACTTCTTCTTGCCTTCCTTTCACGAAAGCCACGCTTCGAGATTTTTTGGCTTTGAATTTCATCCTTGCCCATCCTATCAGTTCGTTCAACCGCTCTAACGTTCCCTCTGCTGCTTCTCTACTTTCCGATAATATAGTTACGTCGTCCATAAAAGCCCTTAATGGTGTCTTTGTAACAGCTTTCTCACAGTTTGTAGATCTGAGTAGCATTTCCATGACTAGCACGAATAAGATGACTGATATAGTGCATCCGGCTGCAATACCTATTTCAAGCCGTTGCCACACCGTTGTGAACTTTCCTGCTGTAAATCTCATCCTCAGGTTGTCGTAGTACGACATGAGCATTCGTTGAACATCTTTTGGAATCCAAAAGAAGTCCATCGCTGTTTATATTATTGCGTGCGGAACAGATCCATAATCATTGGCAAGATCTAGTCAAACAATATACAGGTTTTTCTTCATTTGTTTTGCACAAGTGATGGCTTCCCAGATGGAAAATGCGTGTTCTATGCACCCAGGGATTCCGGGGATTCCTGCTTTTTGAATCGCTTCATTAAAGTATCCGTTATGCTGTACGATTCTTATGATTCGTCTAGCAATTATTCCGAACATGATTTTCCTGTCTGCATATAGAAGTGAAATCGGTCTAAATTGGCCTAGTGTTTTTGCCTCTTTTTCTTTAGGTAGATAGATACCTTCGGCTATACACCAACGCTCCGCTACATCTTTCTTCTTCCACATTTCTCTTATCAGTGCAAACAGCTGCAATCGTAATTTCGGGCAATATTTGTATACCTTGTAGCTCACTTCATCGTTCCCTGGTGCACTTTTTGCTCTTGCTTTCCTTTTGAACTCATCCATTTCTTTCCATTTGATGTCGCTCAAATCAAATGGTACTTTTGGGTCAGGTGATTTCTTCAGTCCGTGCACTTCTGGGAGTACTTCATTTCTGTCAGAGTCGCTGTATGTCTCTTTCAGATGTTGTTCGAGCTCTTCTTTCGTGCAATCCAATTTTCCGCTTTTACTTTCAGTAAATAGATGTTTCGCATATTGATAGGGATTGTTCACAAATCTACGATAGTTTTTTTCTCTCTTCTTTCTTCTGCTCCTCCTTCTTTGTTTTCTTAGCAGATCTCGATGCCTCTTTTTTATCTCTTCATATAGCTGCTTTAGTCCTTCTCTTTCCTTCTCCTTTGCATCCCTCCATTTCGTTCTGAGTTTTTTCTTCTCTTCTCGAATCTTTGTTATCCGTCTTTCTCTCCTCGATTGTCCTCTCTTTGTCGTTGATTCTACCTTCCCTGTTGTTTCCAGTCCAAATCTTTTCTCTCCTTCCTGGTAGATTGTATTAGCCAGGTTTTCGAGATTTTGTTCGTCGTCGCCTTTGAATTTGGTCATTCTTGCTACCTCGTCGTCAAATTTTTTATAACTCGCTGCGTCATTTGCTTTCGGCCACTTAACCTTTGTCCTCTTCGCGCCTATCAGTCTTTTTGACTGTTCCAATTCAACTGTGGAAGGAACCTCGCTATGGTTATTTTCGGGGGGAGGGGGGTTCTGGCCACACGTCTTATGGTTTATCAACCCGCGTTGTTGAATTACTTTCTTCTGGCACACCTTCCCTTGGAAGATTCTCAGCCCGAGAATGGGGCAGAGTGGTGTAGGGATAGATCGGGTTGGGGATCATCATCACCTGTGAGGTTCTTTCTCTTTTTCTTTCTGTTTTTCCTTTTGGTCGTCTCCGTCTATTTCTCTGTTGTTTCCACCTGTTCACCCAGTTCCTTGCCTCAGTCTTCTTCCACCTTTGGCGTCTCGAGTCAAGGTGCGTTCTCCACCGAGGTTACTTTTCGTACTTTTGCAGGAGGGGAAGGTATTCGGCTCTTATGTGGCCAATCTGGCCACACTTGAATCACTTCGGCCTCCTGCTCGCCACCATTACCCTCAACTTTCTTCATGGTATCCACAGTATTGTCCACGGTCCCTGGGGCTGCTTGGATCACCATTTCCAGGCGCTACCCTATCGGGTTTCTCGCCGGTACTCTCTCACGGCCTGGAGGACTATCACTTTCTCCTCCAGGCCCAACACTATCGCTGCTATCAGCCAGGCAACCTACACCTCTGGTGGTATCTCCTCCACCTCTGGTGGTATCTCCTCCACCCTCACTCTGTAGGCACGCCTTCCAACGTAAGAGGGTAGGAGGATTATTTCGTCTGTTGATACTGAGGCTACGGACTGTTGCCTGGCTTTCTCTTCTGTGGAAAAACGCACAACCACGGTGGCAAATTTGGCACCCCTGGCCAGGTGTATTATATCCGATCAGATAGGTGCCAAACACTTCTTAATCTCTTTCCTCTCTGCTACGTTAATGGATTTTCCCTTTTTGATGAACGTTTTAAATATCACTTTTTCTTTTCTACGTAGTGAACTACTTCGCCGGGAGGGGTCAGTCTTATTTCATGCCCCTCCCTTAGCATCATATTTCTACACTTTTATAACTGCTGGATTTCGACTTTTTGTTTCGGTTACATCCGCAAAACTCTTCTTTCCATTTGCTTCTCTCTTCCTCAATCCCTCCTCCATACTATTTATGTACTTCACTAGCTCACCCTCCGACTAACCCATGTCGGAAAAGCTAATTTCGTCACAGTTTATTTTTCAATCACACGCTTCCCCCACCCTCAAGCAAGGGGGACAATGACAACGGACTCGCTTGCGCAGAAGAAACAAGGTGTTCAAACACGCGTAAAACAAGAAGCTACGCAACCTACCGTCCTTAAATGACCACGTCCGAATCCAAAAAAGGACAAATTTCGAATGATTTTTTTATTACCCATGACGGGTTAATATAGAGAAAGGACATTACAATTTACATACAAAACAATGCAAAATTTGGGGTACATAAAACAAATAATGAATATGAAATGAGTTATGTGTAATGGGAAATGGAATGGCTTATACATTTTGTAACTGTTCCACTTATCTATCAGATTCGATGACATCCTCCATCCCAATCACGTTGGGCAGGCTATCATAGCGAATATTTATTTTACTTATTTTATTCTTCTCTTGAAAAGTCTCTACCAATTTGTCTATTTTTTCTTTTTCTGTTAACACCGCTCTAGCGCTTGGATCGAACGTGCCGTTTTCTAATTTCACTTGTATCACTCCTTTTGTTTTTGTAAATCTTTTTTCAATCGCCATATTTTTTTCATAAAATGTTATCCTTCTTATATTCTCTCCCGTAGGTCATCCTGTTTGTTTTACATAATGCATTCTCTCCAACGCGTTCCTCATCCATTCCTCGCATTTCTCTTTTTTAACTTTACCTTCTTCACTCATTGTTACTGTCTTCAGTTCCTGCGTTCGAATCTCTGTACTTTTTTCACTTGCTGTTGTCTTTCTTCCTTCATTTTCTACTTTACTTTTCTTTGGGCTTTTTGGTGGTGACTCCACCCTTGTTCTCTTTCTGTCTGCCGTTGTTTCATCTACTCTTTCCTCTTCCTCTTTTTCTTCTTCATCCTCTCTCGCTGCGTCGCTGCACATTTCCTCCTCTTCTGCCTGCACTTTTCCTAGGGGACACCTTGCTTGCATATGTCCCCTTCTTTTACAGTTATAACATACTGGTGGTCTCCCCTCCACCACGACTCTCGGTCGGGTTTCGTCGGGGAGCACCAACTCTTCTGTAATGTTGTGTAGATCTGGCAGGGTTATATGTATCAGTGCTTCCATACCATAACCCCACCAGTTGACGTCTCTCGATTTTTCAACCTTGAGTATGTCCACCTCCTCCTTACAATTGTAGATTATAGCTGCTACAAGTCTCTCTACCTCCATCTCCTGTAGCACCTTTCCTATTTTCACCTTCATTTTTCCACAATAGGTCGGAAGAAATATCCACCTAGCTGTTCTTAATATCGTGGTAGCGGGTTTCTTGGTCTCCTCCTCACTTTCAAACCGCACCTCCACGGTGGCGAACTTCCTTCCTCTTGCGTAGAAGGTCGTTCTGTTTTTAATTTCCGTTAGACATTCCTCATTGTCGTCTGTTTCTGCCACTTCTATTTTCTTGTTGGCCACACTCCACGTTCTATATACAATGATTTTTTTCCTCGCTTTTTCTGCGTCTTCCTCAGGCGGTGTGATTCGCAAGCAATCTCCCTCCTTGAAATTTTCGAAATATTTTTTCAAACCTTCCTTCTCGATTAATACTTCTTTGAGCTGCAACATGTCGGCCGACAGGCTTTTGCCTCCAGCCTGTGCGTAACTCGTTGTTTACATATCCGCAAGGGTAGCTACAAAATAATTTTCAAAATTAAACTACAATAGTACTTTCAACAATAACAACTTCTGCAACACACAATCCAACAACAAAACAAAACGCAAAGCTCAAACAATAACCAATTGCACACCACGAAGGACAAATTTCGAATGATTTCTTTATTATACATAAAGGACTAAATATAGATGGGGGCGATACAGTCGGGGAACTTAAAAATAGTAAAAGAGGATGAAATAAGACGAAGAAAATTTTTAAAATAATGAGTCATGAAAAGATCCCCGAAATCGGGTGGTTACATTTCGTTAGCCTTTTTCCATAATGGTTTTCACAAAAATTACTACTGAATTCACAAAATTTACAAAACATAAATTTCACAGAATTTCAAAAATACATTTCGCTAACTGTTTTTTCTTTTTTTTTTTTGACACTTTTTCCACAATTTTAGATATAGTCTATTCTGTCCATCAGATCTTCGTAATAAGCGAGATGGACGATCTATCAGCCGACATCTGTGATATAATACGTTCTCTCCAGCGGCCTCGATGAACTCGTGATAACTGTCCTCATGGAATAAAGCACCAGACTCATTTTTGTCATACTTGGTTCCCATCCTAACTCATATTATTCCCTTTATTCTATCTTTTACTCCGTTCATTTCAGGGCAGATCCTGTGTACTACAAATGCCCCAAAAAATTTGAACCAATAATTCCTACCTGTGCTTTCCACTGATGTTCCCTTGAGATGTAATATAGTAATATAGTAATCACGTGTATATACATATGACATGTGTGCATACGTAGACATACATGTACATACTTCCCGACTTATGTTAACAGTAAGTTTTTATATATTTTTGCGACTCTACCTTGTTTCTTTGTTTCTCTCACGTCCTCATATTCCTTTTCTAACATCCCAATTTCCTCTCTCCCTCTCTCTCTCTCGTCTTCTCACGCTTAACTTTAGACTTTTTCCCTTCCTTCCCACCTTCCCTTTTCACTCTGCTGCTCTCTCTCTCTCTCTCTCTCTCTCTCTCTCTCTCTCCCTCCTCTCTCTCTCTCTCCTCTCTCTCTCATTCGCCTTTCCTTTTATCTCTGCCTTTTCGCCACCGGACGCTTAGCTTGCCGGCCAACATTTTCTCTTTTGCTATTTCTATATTAATATCCATTGAAGATTTCTACGCGTTACCCACCACTCTCGTGTTTGGTCGAAAGGCTGTATTTATTCCGTCTTCGTCTATTGTTTCAAATTACATTTGTTTACTTTCGTACGTCCAACCTGTATTGTTTTGCCTGCTCGAGCCCTAACTCTTCGCAAACTTTGCGGGTGCCGCCGATATACGAAGTTCTCAGTCTAATCGTTAAAGGCATGGAACTGATTATTAGTATTTTGGTGGATAACTGATAGAGAATTAGGGTCCTTCTGTGTCTGTCCTACGTGTACGCTTTTAAGTATTTGATGCATTTTTCATTTAATGAGTAACTGAATGCCACGCATCCCAACTTTTGTTAACAGTAAGTTCACACACACACACACACACATATGGATACATACATACATACATACATACATACATACATACATACATACATACATACATACATACATACACAAACTATGTGTTTGGCGTATTGAAAAGAAATGTAAAAATTGTTAAAAGAAGGATAGCAGTATGCAATTTGGGGGATATAAATTAGCAGACTATGCAAAATTAAATTGAAAATAAATTAATTACTCTCTTTTGATTCTTTTACTTGTTTCAGACATTTGACTGCGGCCATGCTGAAGCATCGCCTTCAGTCGAGCAAATCAATTCTAGGACTTATTCTTTGTAAGCTTAGTAGTTATTCTATCGGATTCTTATGCCGAACCGCTAAGTTACGAGGACGTAAACACCAACATCGGTTGTCAAGTGATGTTGGGGTGACAAACACAGACACACGAACACACACACACACACACACACCACACACACACACACATATATATATATATATATATATATACGTAAATACAACGGGCTTCTTTCAGTTTCCGTCTTCAAAATCCACTCACAAGGCTTTGGTTGGCCCGAGGCTATAGTAGAAGACACTTGCCCAACGTGCCACACAGTGGAACTGAACCCGAAACCACGTGGTTTGTAAGCAAGCTACTTTATTTCAAAGATTTTGCCATGAAGGCATGACACAGAGTAGCTTGCGGGCCGGAGAAAAGCATTAATGAGGTGAGGGATGAAAAAAGGATGATATTAATGGGAGAAGACAAAAAATGCCCGCCCATATTTTGCTTCTCTAAAACATTATTCTCTTCTCTCTTTTTTTTCACAAAAAAAAAGACAATACGAGATATTGAACCTCTTACTTCAGTTTACAATTATTGGACTTAATAGTCCATTTAAAAATTGGGGCGTTAAGCCTCTTAAACACAATAAAATACAATAAACATTTAACATTATACAATAAACATTATAACACTGAGGTTTTTCAACCTTTTGTCACTATTACTCCCCAACATCGCTTGTGCCCGTATACTCCGCCATCACCCACGCCTCATTCAAGACCAAGACGGGCTCCGAGTCGGCGTCGCCCGGCCACTAGCGATATTCCTCATTAAGTCCCTCCAGCCTACGCATCACGGGCAACGTTATGACCTCCACAGCTATCTACACAGGCCATTCTGGATCCTGTGTGAAGGTGAAAGGTACTCCCTTATGATGCTTTTCCACCACCTCTTCTACCTCTCCACCTCTGTAGAAAAAGACCAATAGTTCGTCTTCCTCCGGTTCGAGGTAGTCAATTCTACCATTGGCGGCACAATTACCTCCAATGGTGCCTCTTCCATTGCCGACGGCACAACCCCTACCGGCAAGGTTCCGGGACAGTCCGGTGCTATGTCACCAACTGCCGGCAATGTCCCGTTCCTCTTCCTCTTTTTTCTTCTCAATTGAGGGAGGGTGCGTCTCCTCCGTGACCGGGAGATTCGCCTCGCCTCCCCTCCCTGATCCCTAGGATCCTTTGGTGAGCACCCATTATTGCTCACCTTCTTCCTCTTGCGGCCCTTCTTTGAGGAGTCCTCCGCCTCCTCGACCTCCTTCGATCCTTCTTCTACAGAGGTCTCAATTAAATTCTCCAGGACTTTGTTTTGTTCCTGAGGCCAGTTTTCCTTTATAAGGCCAGGCTCCAGGCATCGATGACACCTGGTGCGGGGCGACCTTCAAGAATCACCGGGTACCTGCACCCGGCCATTTTCAAAAAATCTAGCATAACCAGATTCATGGCTGATTGGATCCACAGGGTCAAAACAGCTTTGACCCAACCCAATCAGCCGCAGGAAGAATTTTCACATTGAGAAGCCTGGCTCCGTTTCCACCCAGACCCCGACGGATAGTATTCTCTATCCACTCGGGTTCAATTCTGGGTGTCAAACCACAGACCCAGGAACTCGTCAATTTTTTTCCCATAATAAGTGGGAAGAAACAAAATTTCTCTACCCTCAAAGGGCTAGCTCTCAAAACTGTGAGCCTCTACTGGGGTGTCAGAAAGCAACCACACCGTTGCATATTGGACACCCCCAGAGATATAAAAAAAATCTTCAGGGCATTCAGGTACACCAAGCCCTATGGTACTCCGATTACAACCTGGACTGCTCCACTTGAAATACAGCTTTCTAATTATTGGTAAACGTTGCTGTAAAAGCACACACTATTCACAAACAGTGAACAACTTTTGGTGGCAGGATACGCCCCCAAACTATACTTCCCACAATGAGAAATAACTTTCACTTAATGTGAACAATATTGCTGAACTGCAAGCAGACCAAAGTCCTGAATCTAGTAAGGACTTCTCGTTTGTAAAAATATAACCACAGACAACAACCCCCACTGGATCCAAGAGACAAAAGCCTTACCTTACAGCAGCTACTTTTTCGCTGGTTAAACGCCGCCAACTATCTTCTATAGTGCACAACACAATGACGCATGCGTACACTGACACCAAAGACTCATGGGAAGTAAGCAAGCTACTTACCACACAACCACTCCTGCGCCTATTTTCAAAATTATATATCAAAATTAAAGTTGAATACTAACTACAATAGTTTATGCAGTTTGAATATAAAAATTTCTTGTATATATGTTTCTTTGATAAGATGAGGTACACACTGCGACAATAAGACAATGTAACGAAAAAATACATTTAACTATTGAATGTGAGAGTATAAATAAATTTTAATAAATATAAAATATTAATATTAATATCAAAGACTGTTTTCAAAACACTTTAAAAATACATATCAATGTTAAGAATAATTGCAGTACCAGGCAGTTGCTCTCAGGCTTTTGATCTTCACTGACTGGAACTGTTATCATGTACATGTTTTGTCTTGGTATAAAAGATGGGCTATAGCAAATATTCTGCTCAATAGCATTTGTTTAACTTTAACTATTTGAACATGTCCCTTAGTGGCTGACGATATGTGCATCTCTGATCACGAGCAGAAGTAGTGGAGGAGCATCATAGTCATGCGTTCAGAAGAATTCTTTGAGGTTTGAATAATTCAACTCTTGACATGTGAGTGTTTCGTTCAACATCCTTAAACAACAATTATTCAAGAACCATTTAGCGGGATGAGCTACTCGACCTGAAGAAAATTCTAACTGCCTCAATGTCACTCTGATGGCATGCGCAACATTTTCACTTAATGATAACAATAATAACAACAGCAACAATACTACTACTACTACTACTACTACTACTACTACTACTAATAATAATAATAATAATAATAATAATAATAATAATAATAATAATAATAATAATAATAATCTGATGCAGTACCAGGCAGTGGCTCTCATGGCTTCTGATCTTAACTGATTGCAAGTGTTATCATGTACATTGTTTTGTCTTGGTATAAAAGATGGGCTACAGCAAATATTCTGCTCAATACCACAGATTTGCTTGTCAGTTGTTTGACCTTAACCAGTTGAGCATGTCCCTTCGTGGCTGACAATATGTGCATCTCTGATCACGAGCAGAAGTAGTGGGGGAGCATCATAGCCATGTGTTGAGAGGGATTCTTTGGGGTTTGAATAGTTCACCTCTAGAAACATGGGTGGTTCTTTCAACATCCTTAAACAACCCTTATTCAGGGACCGTTTGAGCGGGATGGGCTACTCAATCTGAAGAAAATTCTAACTGGGCCCCACCTGCAAGGTCATGTGCTGTTTATCTTGATATGAGATCACCATGTCGCGCACATATGGTTGTGATGCATGTGCCTGGTGTACCTTTATCAGACGGGTAGTCATGATGGGTATATTGGGCTTCGTATATTTTACCCCAGTGTCACTTTGATGGCATGCACTGCTCTCTCACTCAATAATAATAATAATAATAATTAAATAACTTACTAAACACTTGCAGACTTTCGATATCTTTAAACTTATATGGACAAAGATGTTCCTTTGGCGTGTGCTCTTAAAATTATCATCCTTGAAAAGTTTTGTAGGCGAAATAAGATATATAAAAAGATTTTCGCGTAGTTTTCGAAGGGATACATTCAAGCGCATTATAGAGGTTTTGTTTTTTAGGGTCTTTGGTGGGTGGCTAATATAGTTTATATATAGTCGAAAGTTTCTCGAAATGCAAAGAGCTGAAATGATTTCTATACAAGGTGATATCGATTTAAGTGAAATTATCAAATTCAAATGCCAATTCTTTGTTATCTGTACAGGATTTTCTCGTTAGACATTCTATACTTTGAAGTGTACCTGCAAGAATTCAAAAGTTCTAATTTCTGGTTCAAAGCAAATTTGTCTTGAAAGAAAATGAACAATTTCTCAGTTAGGCATAAGTTGCACATCATTGGAAGTCTATACGGTCCATGTCTATATGGTGCTGCTCTTCTAGAATATTACTTTTGATTTATGATAAATTTATTTTCAATTTAATTTTAATGGCCTAATAAGTTATACCCCCAAAATTGCATACTGCTTTCCTTCTTTTAACAATGTTTACATTTGTATTCAACACGTCAGACACATAGTTGTGTGAATGTATATGTGTATATATATATATATACATATACACACACACATATATATATATACACACACATACTTTTATATATATACATACACGTACATATATGTATATGTATGTCTATGTATATGTATGCGCATACGGGCATATGATTTATACACGGTTACTCTATTACATCTCATCACTTTCTTCTTTTCCCTCTGTCTCACTCTCTCTCTCTCTCTCTCTCTCTCTCTCTCTATCTCTCTCTCCCTCTCTCTCTCTGTGATTCCTGGCTGGTTACTGACCCAAATCGAAAAGGATTTTTCGATTTACTGCCAAAATCGAAAAGGATTTTTCCTTCTCTCTTCCTTTCTTCACTCTTTCGTCCTCCTTCCTTAACTAACGGTATTGTGCGTGTTTATGTATATATATATATATTTATAGATGTGAATATTTATCAGTGGGTTTTTATTAGACGCGTATAATGTATATACGTGTGTGTAAACACAAACTTATTCATGGAACTATTTGTGCATATATGTATATATTCGTACGTAAATGAAAATATGTTTGATTATGTGTTTAAGTATATATGAATCTACATAGATACGTGCATGTGTATGTATGTGTATCTGTATGTGTATGTATGTCTGTCTATGTATTTATGTATGTATGTACGTATGTATATATATATACATATATATATAAGTTCTTGTTAGGGGTGATGGTAAGAAGAGTAAACACACATATATATATACATACATGTATATGTGAGTGAGCATGTGTATTCATGTATTTGTGCATGCGTATATATACGTATATTCGTGTATGAACGAGTATGCGTGTACGTGTGAATGTATGTATATATGTCGGTATATGCGAGTGTCTCTGTGTATATATATGGACGTACGGATACATATATGTATGTGTGTATATGTATACGTGCGTACTTGCATATATATAGATTTTTATAACTTTATTCATACTTTATAAATGAATATTCCATTTTTTATTAACCATAAACTTGTCTTTTTTATATTTAAATGTCCTCTATAATCTCTATAATTTATTCATTTATTGTTCTAATTCTATTTACCTACACTATCTATCTCCAATGAACATGTAAACCCCTCGCCTCTAACATATAACATTACAAATCATAAACCGTATAATTCAGTCTGCTATAATGAATCCATGAGCACCTATAAAACATCCAAGAGTATATTCTTTCCATCTGAAGATGATATACTCAGATCATATAAATATAAATTTAGTATTTACTTAATATTTACTGAGTATTAATTGAAACAGTTGTAAGTGAAGACGTTTAATTTGCTGTAAATAGTAAACAATTATTAACTTTCCAATCTTCATTTTCATTTTCTTCTGATATATATATATAAGTGTGTTGTGCGTGTGTGTACGTGTGTGTTTGCGTGTATGTGTTTGCGTGTGTGTGTATGTGTGTGTACACTTATGTGTAGGTATAAGTATATTTATATGCATATGCATGTGTTTATGTACTAATATGCGTCTGTATTTATGTGAATATATGCACATATACGTGTACATTTCTATGTATGTGCGTGTATGCTTGCATATATAAAAAAGACATCCGTTAATGTATTCTTAAAATCTAGCAACTTTCTCAATCCATTGGTTTAGAATTTATAAAACAAACTTACCTTTCGATTCATTAATTATTCATTTATTTACCATTAATTAATCTGGGCATGCATGATTTCTTTTTTACTCAAAATTTCTTTTTGATTCAACTCAAGGTTTTCTTCGATTTTATACAACACTATATCTATGTATTTTAATTTTCAATTTTATATTTACTGTCTCAACTTGCATACTTCTGAAAGACCGTTAGTGAAATCAACCAATCAAATTCAAATGTGTCAATTTTAACCATAACAAAATATATATTATATGTACAGTCGAAATTTTTATTCCATTCTCGATCACAATTGCTAGACCAACAGGAATGTGAAACTCTGAGTAGCAGATTATCGTGATAGTTTTGTGATATTTTTGCAGCTTTAATAAGAAGGCATATTACTCTACCTCCGGTATGCAGGTATTATTTTTCCTCTCTTGGTTCACATTTATGCGCTTACTCGGGTATATATATATATATATATATATATATATATATATATATATATATATATATATGTGTGTGTGTGTGTGTGTGTATAATTCGTTCTTTCCACACTTCTTTCTTTCGTTCCCCTCTCTCACATTTCCTGGCTCTCTCTTCATCTTCACCTTCCCTCCTCTTTCACTTCACTCTGTCCCTTTTCCCTTTTTCTCGTCCATCCCTAATTTTTCTATCCCTCTTCCTCTACCTCTCTCTCTCTCTCTCTTCTCTCTCCACGTGACCGGTGTTTGGCCAAGCCTGACCTTCCTTTCTTGGTTCGAGTACCATCCGTGCAACACCTATATTCCTCCCTATACCTGTCATCTCTTAAGTCGCTGCCGTAAGGCTTCACTTCCAGATACAACAGCTTGATTTAATTCGTCCTTAGTCGAAAGACACCTGTTGTTATGTCCTTTATTTGCATTTGTATTTGTGTACAATTTCTTCGTTTTTCCGTCCTTGCTTTCGTATACATTTGCTGCTTTCTTCCAAGGAATCTAGTGCTCTTAGCTTAGTTTTTCTTTGGAGCTGGCCAGATTGGAGCAATGTCGAGTATAACCAGCTGAAATTACAAAGATAACCTGGAACTCAACTGAAGCAAGAAAACTCCGAATGACCCGTCCTTGTTTTCTGTATCGTGCATCTGGATGATTTATATCCGTGGAAATAGTGTTTCAATACCTATTGTTGAACATTGAAATTCTCTTAAGACAATAGTTATATATTAAGTATATAGTTTATATCCGGTTAAATGGAAAAAAGGAAATGGGAGAGTAGGAAGTTAATTATTTATCATTAATAAATTGGTCATCCTTACTACTTACAGTTGTTTCAAAAAATTCTGAATAATTTTATTACAAATTTGTACATTAAATTTGTATTCATGTGACATTAGCATAATTTCATCAGAGAAAAAGATGTATCTTGAGATGTTATATGCGGATCTGTCTGATAGGTCCGCATATTGAGCATTAATTGAAACAGCTGTAAGAAGTAAGGATGACCAATTTGTTAATAATAAAAAATTGCTAACTTCCTATTCTCCATTTTCTTTTCTTCATTTAACTGGATATCTATCTATCTATCTATATATATATATATATATGTATATATAAGAAATTAAAAAAGGAAAATACGCACACTTACACATAGTTTTAATATACTTTTTAATATATCGACCGGTTTCGCTATCGCTATTCATAATATTATGTTTTACTTATTTGAATATATATTTTTTACTTAAGAAGAAATTTGGTCCATGTTGTGTGTGATGAAATTAACGAGTGAATGTCTTCACAAGAAGATAAATAAAGGGAGGTAATTGGTTGTCATTATTGTTATTGTTGTGGGTAAGGGAGATAACTGTTCAGCTGTCGGTAATGGGTGGAGATTATATATGTGCACAGACAGAGACAAGTTTCAAAAACCTTGTTTAGTAGGGGATTTATGTACAGTGATGCAATCGTGAATTGAAATATGTAAAAAGATTAAAGTTGGTTATGCACAACTTATTACCTTAAATAAAAAAATCGAGGACTCAAATCTACTCGCCCGGGAAAGGAAAAACAGTGAAGAGACAACTCACTACACTGACCAGGTTAGTAATGATTTACAACTTTTATGCACAACCCTCAACTCAATATTCATTAACAAACCACACAATGAACAACAACCACTTATCCACGACAACTTCAACGATTTCATTTTAAAACAAGAACAAATTAGTAAAGATTTGAACAATCTATGCACTACACTAAAGTCGGCATTCACAAACAAGCCGAACAACGACCAGCGCACAGCAAATGAAACACACCAGGACATCATACGTACACAAATCAATCTAACAAAAAGAAAAATAGAAAACATTTGGAATACAAACCTCCACAATAGGAAACTCGCTTTCTGGAACATGATAAAAAATTCCAATAAAGCAGATATATACGAGGGATGAATGAACTCAACACCAATTATCCTCACACGCAAATTCCAGATCAAAACAATACCCAACGAACCTGACGGACAGAGAACTATTAGGGAAAGGTCAGCTCTATTCAATCTAAAATCAGAAATAGAATTACTAAGACTTAGGGCCTCCACTAATGAAGAAAAATATAAAAGCATCGACGAGGAGATGCATAGTGAAATAAAGAAACAAACCGAGGGACAACCCCTCGAAAATACCATGAATCATTGGAAAGAAATCTGTGAAAAGGAAGGAAGAAATTCTCTCCTACGCTGGGGAAAAAGCAACGATTTCTTCCAAAGATATGCATCAATTTTTAAAAATGAATTAGGTACAGATAATCCTTTTCTAAAGAAAATAACAAGAAATAACAAACAAAAACTGAACAAAGCACAAACCACCCCCAATTTCGACCACTTAATCAACAACATTATCCTCCATACACTAGAAATAGAAATCATCTACAACCAGCATTTTTGAACCACGCAAGACTTAACAGGGAACAAGCTAAGAGACAACGCATTTATGAAACAGATTACACCAAGAACAGAACACGCCAGCAACATCTCAATACCAGGCCTGACCACCCCATAACAGCACAAAATAACACTAGAATAAGAAACACACCACACACAAGTAACTGCTACCCCATGACCCAGAATTACTGGTCCCCATCGAACACAAGACAAACACAAAATAACACTAAGTCAAGCAACATCCCACATACAAGTAATTCGAAACAAAAATATATCACATACAGAAATTTTACACACATCACTAACGAAAACACCCATAGATACCCACACACAGATAACAATCTGAGGCAACAATACCACCGTTCCTCCGAACCAATCTCACACAAACTCACAGACAACTCATACAAACAAAATTGCACCCAACATTTTGTAGCCCGAGACCAGAGACACCAGGACACAGGCTGGAACCTAGTAATAAGGAAAAACCAAAGATAATCAACCTTTCAACCAAACCTCTCTCTAACATAAAAATTGACATCTTCTCAAAAGGCCTCAAATTCACGCCAACTCCACGCAGAGCCAACCAAAATGAAGTCAAGGACAATATAACAGAATTCTGCAGAAAATTAAGACTAGCAGAAGCATCAACCAGTTTCAATACTGAAGATGACTCACTAGCCAAAAACAAAAGTGAACACATCCCCCACAGAGGAAGAAATAAAGATCTTGACGAGTTCTGCAGCCACATTGAGAACTTTCCCTACCATACTATACATAAACAGACAGTTAACTCAAATTTTAGCACTGCACAATGGAAAGAACTGATAGAACTTCAAAATGATGAAGATATAACCATTAAGAAAGCAGACAAAGGAAATGCAGTTGTAATAATGGATACATTATACTATAGAAATCTAGTAATTTCCTTGCTAGATGACAATCAACATTATGAAAAAATCACCAACTACACCCCGCAAAAAATAATGAAAACTCTGTCCTCACTAATTAAAACCCATGGAAAGGAACTGACAACCAAAGAGATTGATTTTCTAACAAACTTTAAATGTAACCCTAGCCTCTTCTATGTTCTGCCAAAAATACACAAAAGCCAAATTATAAATGAAACCATTTAAAAAATCACCAAAGACATACATGCACACACCTAACCCGGGGGACCTAAAACTACGACCCATTGTAGCTGGCCCAGCCTGTGAAACACACAGATTAAGTCTATTTATGGACATCCTCCTGAAACCCTTCCTTAAACACATCGATAGTCATATCAGAGATGACTTAGATATGTTAAACCACCTTCCAAAAAAAGTCAAGGAAGAAACAATCATTGTTTCATTTGATGTAGTTAATTTACATACCAGTATACCTCATAATTATGGACTAGAGGCAATACAGTTCTGGCTGGACCAATTTCCGGAAGAAATACCAAAAAGGATCAGTAAAGAATTCATTACTAAATCGGTTAAATTCATCCTACAAAATAATCACTTCATGTTTGACAATACGTTTTACCGTCAAAAATCCGGAATTGCTATGGATACAAGGGCAGCACCAGCCATGGCGAACCTAACAATGGGCTACCTGGAAATAATTATATACCAGGAATCTTTATCAACCTTTGGAAACCCCCTTTCTCAATACATAAAAGAGAATTGGAAAAGATTCCTGGACGACTGTTTTATACTCTGGAATGAAAACACAGATAAACTCCTAAACTTCAAAAACCTATTGAACAGCATCAACCCAAATATACAGTTCACAATGGAGTACAACCAAAAAGAGCTTCCATTCTTAGATATACTGATTAAAAAATTAACCTAAAAATAGAAACAGACATAGTCTACAAAACCACAGAGGCCAAACAATACCTACTTTTTGATTCATGCCACCCAAGACACACAAAAACAAACATCCCTTTCAACCTTGCAAGAAGGATATGCACAATAGTGTCAGAACAAAATACCAGGAACTCAAAAACTCAAAGACTACAAGAACTCAAAAACACCCTAATTGACAGACACTACCCAGTTCAACTCATAGAGGATGGGATCAGACGTGCGACAGAAATCGACATAGAAACTTTGAGAAAAGTTCAAAACAACAACACACTTTCCCCGAAAATACTGCCTTACATATCCACATACAACCCCAGAAACAAAGAAACCTTCACCATCCTCACCCAGAACTTACCAATACTTCATAAGGACCCCAAATTAAAGGAAATTCTAAACATACATAAAATCATTAAAAGATACAAACAACCTAAATCACCAAAAAAGATTCTCACAAAGGCAAAATTGTTTTCTGAAACTACGGATGCAAAAGTAAAAAAATGTGGTAGATACCCAAACCTTCTAGAAGGATCAGAATTCCTTTTCAAAGAGGGACAAAAATTCAAGATCAGATCTAATTTTACTTGTGCTTCTGAAAACATAATTTATGTCATAAGATGCTCGGGCTGCCACCAAAGCTTCGTAGGGTCCACGGGATTATCACTCAGACGCAGATGCACTCTGCATCGACAACAGATTGCATTCCCAGAATACAGAATGATACCCTTTAGTGAGCATATTGAGAAATGCGAAAAGCAACTACTACCACAATTTTTAATCTTTCCATTGTATCAATGTGCTATTGGAATACCAACACAGATTAAACAAGGAAACATTCTTCATTGAAAAATATAAGCCTGAACTTAAACCATCCTAACATTCTTATACAGAGAAACTCATCTAATTGAAAAAAAGGGAAAAAATATAAAGCGATTATCTCCCTTATACCGGAAGAAACCCCTGATTACCTCCCCCTGTCTGGAACTCTTCTTTGCACTTCATAACGAAGACATGACACGATGTAGGTAAAGAAATTTGAAAAGTTTACACGAAACCGGTTATTTCTCCAAACACTATGTTACTATACACACAATTTTCTAACATTTTTCTAACATAACGACTTAAATATATTCTTTAACCTTATAAAACAAGCCTTCTGTAGTTTTTTCACCCTTTTCTAGTTTATATATATATATATATATATATATATTATGGAACAAAAACGCAATAGAGGACAATAAAACATCCGGAAAGATAGACAATACAAAGGCGGACAGAAAAAACAACAAATACACGAACAGGAAAAAAAGATGGGTCATTGGTGGCCTTCATCCATCAGTCAAGTTTCCGGACGGTCCTTAGAGTTTTGGCTTTTACATTTGAGAATGTTCGAATCTGGTTGCCTCCAGAATGTCTAAGCTAAAGCATTAGATTTTCTGTAAGAAAGTAAGCGAATGTGTACTACAAAAACAAAAATCGGAGAACATGTTACACAATTACTAATACAAACAACGGGAATATAACAACAGGTGTCTTTCAACTAATGAGGACGAATCAAATTGAGCTGACGTGTATAGAATGAAAGCCTTGGAGCAGGAACATAGAGGGTGGACATAAGAGATGTTGGCAGTCGGCAGTCAAGCCATATACACACACACACACACACATATATCTCTCTATATATATCAACGGCAGTTTGTCTGTCTGCGTATCTGTGTGTCTGTTAGGTTGTACCCTCACCCTGACCACGGCTTTCAACCGATTCTGATGAAACTAGACACACACATAGCCCAATGTCATAATTCAAAACTAACGCAGCGAAAATTTTGAAAAGTTCCCCCAGTTCTGAAAAAAATCGATAAATTCGACATGGGGTCGACAATCAGAAACACAAACCACACACTGTCTAGGGGACGCAACTCGACCTTTTTAACTCTCAAAAAAATTTACCATAATTTTTTTTCCATTTTTTAGCTATTTTTTGGCTATAACTCTCTAAAATGCTTTATAGTTATTTCCCTTACAAACCCGAGCAACGCCGGGCGATACTGCTAGTATATATATATATATATATAGATAAAAGATATATATATATATATATATATATATATCATATCATATCATATCAAAAGGGAAATGGAATCTGATTAAATTTAAAATATTTAATCAAAATTTACATTTCCAGTGGTCCAACGTGCAAAATATTTGTCAAAAAGACTATATATTAATTATAAGATAGTGTAAAATTATACACACAAGGAACCTACACCTAGGGTGAAGATTCAGCACATTAGAATTATATATATATATATATATATATACTAGCAGTATCGCCCGGCGTTGCTCGGGTTTGTAAGGGAAATAACTATATAAGCATTTTTAGTGAGTTATAGCCAAAAAATAGCAAAAAATGCATTAAAAATGGAATAAAAAATGATGGTAATTTTTTTTTTAAATCGTTGACTCATCGTAGACATTTTTAGAGAGTTACTTCCCTTATATAATAGCGAAAAATGCATTAAAATGGAATAAAAAATTATGGTAATTATTTTTTAAATCGTAGACTCATCGTAGACGCGCGCTAATACCCAGAAGGGCTCGATATGAATCACGACTATAAGATACCCGGTTTTGGTTACACTGCAAAATGTGGGAGTAGTTAGGAATCTAAATCGTGGGAGACAGACACACAACCTTACTTTTATATATAAAGATTTGTGCAACAACTAAAACATTCGGTTGTGCAAATTGTTTGCACAGGAAACCTGCCCTGTGTGGCGGTAATTGCCGTTTTTGTGGATCTGTTTCAGCTTTTTTAGCGATTTCTGTTTTGGCGACTTCAAGCCATGAAGTCGTTGTTCTAAAAGAACGCTGGTCTCCTTGACAACGTATTACGACGTTCATTTCCTTACACTCCCTTCCCCACAGCTTCACGAGGGAGGAAAGAAGGGGGAGAAGCAACACAGGTGCCGGTGCGAGCGTGGACGCCAACTCCGCCGCCATCGACACACGAAAAAATATGCATTAAAATGGAATAAAAAATGATGTTAAATTATTTTTAAAATCGTAGACTCATCGTAGACGCGCGCTAATACCCAGACAGGCTCGACATGAATCACAACTATAAGATACCCGAATTTGGTTAAACTGCACCGCAAAATGTGGGAGTAGTTAGGAATCTAAATCGAAGGGGACAGACACTCACACAACTACAGTTTTATATATATATATATATATATATATATATATATATATATATATAATAACATGCATATATACATACACACAGAACATCTTTATATGTATTGGTATGTGTCTGGCGTGTTGAATATATATTCAAGCAGATAAATAAAGGATTAATGCATTCGTTAACGAAAAAGGCTTGCAATTGGGAGAGAAAATGTGTGGGTTACTAAACTTTAGAATAAGTGGAATCAAAATGAAGTTTAAATTAAAATTATAAAATTAGGATAAAAATGCATTATTTTACGTAATATAAATCAGTAGAGGTTTTTAAACTTTGCAAGTCTAACTACAACAATAAAATAATGCAACGAAACCCATTAAATATATGAATAGTAATAATAAGGAAAACTTTGGCTATATTTTTTAAATAATTACATGGACAATGGACAAATGATGGGTTTTCTATTCTGAACATACGTTTAAATTATAATTAATAGATTCAGTAGGCCACTGATAAAATTCAGTGTAGTTGCCGGTGGAATGCATCTAGAAGTATGAAATAATTAGATAGTTTCTAGATAGTTGAAGGGTTTTTCGTGGGTCTGTTTGTTGGTGAAATAAACTATATTAAAATAAAATTATATGAGTTGATAGATGTAGGTAGATTTGAGCGAACTTACAAAACCCAATGACCAATGTTTCTTACTCGTATGGATTTTTTTGTCAACTTATATTTGGAAGCGTGTCTACAGCAGTTCAAGAGTTCTGATCTCTCATTTAAGACGCTTTTCTCCTGAAAGAGGATAAAGAATTTCTCGCTCAAGCATAAATCACGCCTCATTGAAAATCTGTGCTCTCTGTGTCTGTATGGGACTGCTTTTTCCAGAGTAGACTAGTAAATTTTAAAAGAAGACTCTCCCTCCCTTAACTGCCATATATGTTTGGCCAGACTCGTTACGGTTCTATTCTCTGGATATCTGAAGGAATTTCTATGAGAATATAGTCTGGTTTTGAAGGAATTTTCCGTAGCACCTGTGTATGTTTTATACGTACCTGCATTGTTCATTTGAATGTTAGCCCAAAAGGCAATTCCTTTTACTAGACAATTTCCTTCTAAGAGACACTAACTTTGGTCTTTGCTGTTGCAATTTAGGCTGGTTATTTATTTCAGCATTGTTGGCTTTACTAATAGTCTTTGTGCTATGCTGGTTGATTAAAAAGGTGAAGTTCTTACAAGAATAGCTCGCCTTAAGCGTTCTCTTAGGTTTAAGAATCTTTTACCTATATTACCTTCTATGGCGATATTGAAAGTTGAATTAAACCACAGAACTTTCCTGGTTCTAGTCTTGCGTGGTTTATTAAGGTTATTTTCGTTATGGCTATATTGGATCTTCGAGAATCCACTGTTTCTTAATACTTCATTATAGTAGGCGCGGCATTTCGAAACGATGTCTCGTTCGATGATCTTGATGATATGCGCCTTCCTATATTGCCAACTATATTATTAAGAATTACAGGTCGGTGGTTGGACTCTTTGTTGATATAGCATAGCTTTTCGTTAGGTTCACGGTAGGGTTTAAATTTATCTAATTGTAAATCTAAGGAAATGTCTAAGAAGTTTACGCTAGTTAGGTTCGTATCTATAGTGATTTTATAAGCCCATTCTTTGAAAGAAAGTGATAAGATTCTCCTTGAGTCCATCGATATTATCTTGTATGCCAGAAAATCTCTACATTTTTTCGACGATTCCACCTGTGTCACAAAGAGTGAAGATTCTTTATTCGGTGTGCCGATGGATACGTACGACGGTGCAGAACTATGCATGTTAATAGGAACTTCCATTTTGCACAACTTGCATCTAGAATTTCTTTCTATATATACATGATTATATAGGAATGATGGCCTTATAGTCACTTGTACTACGAACGGGAATGAACTCGATGGACAATAACAATAATCGCGATAAAAAAGACAAAAGTGAGCGATAAGGATAGGAAGTTCGAACAATTGGAAAGTAACCATGGAATACCTGATAATATGAAGATTATTAGTGATTTTAAGGAATTAGGGCCGCATAAGATATGTAACTCAGACAATAACTGAAATATTAATAGGCCGCACTCGGATAAAGGAAATAACTGCTATGAAAAGCAGTCCACTAGAACTACAGAAATGAACAGAAATTCTAACGCCAATATAAACAGTAATGTCAATTGGTATATAAATCCCTTTGGAAAGCAAATTCTTTCCAGCATTTCTAAATTGTTCTATTCGGCACTGGATAAATATTTTCCAAAAAATAGTAAATTTTTTGTAATGTTTATATGCCAACAGATTGTGGCAGTCCTCTGAAGTACGATTTTACTGTTGTTTTAGCCCCAGAACTCTTTTCCAGCATGCGTATGTGTGCGTGCGTGTATGTGTGTGTGTGCGTGGCTAGTTCTCGAAAGACATCCGAGAATGCAACTCAAAGAAGAACTGCGTATATGGAAAAGTATATTTTTAAATATTTATACATATTTAATAAGTCATATGGAATTAACTCACCCACACTAGAATGCAAAAGGATTGCTGGAAAACATTTTTAATAATAATAATAATGATAATAATATTACAATTCCCAATAATAACATTAAGAAAACAATTCAAGTGGCAACGAATTGCAAAATAACTAAAATCCAGAACAAATGTAGCAACAGCAAAACCCAACAACTGCAAAACAACACGACAAATGAATGTGATATTAACAATAAATAAACTAACAACAAAAGCAGCTACAACAGAAGACAAAAAAATCTGCCTCTGCAGCAGTGAGTGCAAAAACAGAGTAACATCATCAACAACAAAAACTAAGGCTACAAGGGCAACAAAAGCATTATGGTGACATGTTCCATTCCGGAAGACGATGACAGATAAGTCTAGAAAGTTCAACTGGTTTCCTGGTGGTTGGAAGCCTGAGGAAATAATATTCAGACTTCAGGTTAAAACAAAGAAAAAATTATTTTCTTTTCTGATTCTTTTATTAACTTACTTTTCAAACTGTAAGTTATATGAAGTAAAGTTTAGAAGCATTGGTTATGCATGTAATACTTATAAACTATGAAACACCATGAGTTGGCAAGATAGGATGAACAGCCGTCAGAATGCCCTGTGTTGTTTAGTTGCGGCTTTCTCAGTTCAAGTCCTATCGAAATCATCTTAGACTTTTATCTTTTAGTATTTGATAAAATATGTAAAATAAGTGTTAAGTTGTTATAATCAACTACCCATTTCTCTCTTTCTTCTTTGGATCCCCTCGCCAAAAGATAGCAGGTTTCGGAATCACTACTAAAATTATGGAGAGGCGCAATTGGCAATACTATAAGAAGAAATGCTACTGAATAAATTTACTGCGGTTCGTACCTTATTGTCGGCTGTAACAAAAAAGTTTATCTATAGATTCATCGGAGAGAGGGGGATACAAAATACATATAGTTCAGTCCATCTACCAAGAAGACGGTCTTAAAGAACTTAGAAGGTGAATTAACCCAATGTCACAATAATAATATTGCAATTTATTTTATAAACTACTGTAGTTACTGAGGCAAAGTTTCCACTTTGAGTTTTAATAATCTGAATGTATTCAGTGGTGCCTCCGCCAATGAATAAAGTATTCGCTATAAAATAAAAATGTGTGAATGTCGAGACTACAAAATTAATTAGAGTCTACAGAAAACTAATGATTGACTTATTCCATTTGATTCAGTGCAGTAAGAATCAATATTTACCAGAATGGTACGGCGTCAGATATTTCCGGAGAAGTATAGTCTATTCATTCTATCGGAATACTGATAGATAGTTTATCGCCTCCTAAGGGAGATGATAAAGTTGAACCCAGAATGGAATTTGAACCCATAATGTACAGAATCATTACTAAATTATCTGAAATACAGTCTTCCTACTGCCGACTGTCACCAATGCAATAGTAGTAACAATGATTTTCACACCTTTTCATTGGACGTTGGCCTTAGTGGATTCGTATTTATTTTAACAACCCTAAACTGTGAAATATCTTTCAACTCAGGCTGTAAGTTGGTATTTGTCCTACACTTTATCAATTCTATCGGCCACTTTCATTTCAATAACAAAAGGCGATCACATCCGCTCACTGCCAAAGAAATGTTAGATATATCGTATCTTCAACGCGTGTTTGCACATCAATTAGCCTCTGCATGTCTAGGTCTTCATGCAACGGATGTTGACAGCAAATGGACAATCTAACCAGCAGAACACGTCCCCTCTCTAGAAAGTGTAAGAGCAAACTTTCCATTCTGTTCAATCATAAAGTCACTAGGGTCAGGTGGCAGTAGATGACGGAAGCCAAGTAAGTATTCGACACACCGCTTGACTTCCAAGCATAGTATATCTATACTTGAAAGTCAGGCTATGCTTGAGACTAGGCACTTATCGTTATCGACCGTCTAGCACCAAGTGATGATGTTAGCTGGCATAGACCTGCCTCTCCGGGTGCAATACTGCAGGCTCGACCTTCACCTTGATTAATTTTTGCTCATGTCACTGCCTCATATCCCATTAAAGTAGTGTCGATCACCTTCATTTGCATGATGTCTAGCACTATTACTAAGATGTCGTCCACATAAGCAAACACGGATCTTCTGCATTCTAGCTCTCACGGAATGCCCCCTCAAAATCTCCGCCTTCTTCCGTTGTGACTCTAGGGTCAGAACGTCCAGAAGTAGAAAGAAAAGGCAAAGCTAGTGAACTTAACGCAGAATACTTATTCCGATAGTCGGTCATTTACTCTCATCACCGAGCAAATATCTATGCACATTACAGCGATCCAGCTTCTGAAGAAACCAGACACCACGAGGACAGCCACCAAGTATTGATGGTCAATTCCATGGAAAGCCTTCGAATGATCGAAAGTGATCATAGTTCCACCTATGACATGACTTGTACCCATTCTTTTCATGATGCATTGCGTGAGCAGCTGGTTGGTTTGGGTCTATTTGGTGTGGAGCATGACAGTATCTCACCTACAAGAGGCCACTGAATAAATCTGACATGTGAAAATGATGCTCGTACGGCAATTACTTCTTAGCTAGTTTTCTAAACTTTGAATTTTTAGTAACCGGTTTCCAATTTTCAATAATCGGTTTCTGTCTATGCAGCGTATTTAAGTTGGCCGTATTGATTATAGTTTATTTAGCCGATCACTTTATAATGTGGGCCTCTGTTGTGGAAGGATTCCGACCAAGTGACTAAAGGTGGACTGACACACTGTTGAAAAACTGTGAGGGATGGAGTTTCGGTTGGTTAGCAGTTCGCTATGAGTCACTGACACAGAGCGTTGATACGTGTGTAATAGTAATGGCAGTGTGTCGTGTATATACTTTCTTCCCTCCACCCTGCTTCGTTTGATTATACATCCAACAAGGATATAAAAGTGGCGACGAGTTGTTCAAAGCTTGCGTTGGACGTTTAAATTTTTTTATGGTACGAAACCAAAGAAAAAGTGGATCTTTTCCTTTTGAACGGCACACAATTTCTAGTTAACTAAACACTTTAAAACTTCGTATACTGGTAGAATGTGTCAAAATAAAACATTTTTTTCTCTTGGCTTTCTTGATAAAATTGTAATTCGTTTGTTTAATATAATTTAATTTTTCGAATTTTAACCAATCAATTGCCTCTAATTGAGCTAAAATCATTTGCTGCGTCTAAAACCGAGACAACATCCTGTCACTAACCCTAAACCTCACCCTAACCCTAACTCTAACCCTAATTTTTTTTTCTTAATTGTTAAATTAATTTAATTGTTACGCGTGTAAAAAAATATGAAATGCTTCAAATGTGGTAAAATAGGCCATAAAATGTCGCGCTGTAGGGCAGAACCAATAGGGAGTTTAAAAGAAAAAAACGCGTAAACGGATTATCGGTAAGAAAAAATACGAGCAAGCCTCAAAGAAAATTTGTGTATGTAAAGTTACAATTGGATTCAGGCAGTGACATCTTAATAATTAACATAGACACATGGAAAAAGATCAAGAGACCTAAATTAGATAAAACTTCGAAAATTGCCTGTGGTGTTTCACGAAAAAAATATATTTCAAGGGCGAATTGATAAGTAATATTACATTTCGTGAAAAAACTTAAAAGCTAAAGTTTTTGTGTTAAATAATACCACAAATTTATTCAGTACTGATTAGATGGAATTATTTAACCTATGGGACCTCCCCATAAATCTTTTCTGTAATAATGTGAATTGTTTTTCATCCAGCAAAAATATGTCGTCAAACGAATTGAAAAGAAAATATTTAAAGTCCTGTCTGATAAATTAGGTCTGTGTACAAAAACTAAGGCGCGGTTTCAAATTAAAGAAAACTATATACCAGTGTTTAAACAAAAACGAACTGTACCATTCGCAGTGTTAGAACAGATAAACTTAGAGAGAGACTAGAAAAAAATTGAAGTTATCCAAAAAGTGGAATGTAGTCAATGGGCATCACCAAATGTGTACGATAAGAAAAGAATAATAAAATCAGAGTGTGTGCTGATTTCTCCACTGGTTTAAACGAATGTCTTAAAACGTGCCACTATCCGCCATCTCCAGATGATATTTTTGCGAAATTAAACGGCGGCAAGATATTTTCTAAATTGGATCTCTCTGACGTGTACCTACAAATTAGAGTAGAGAACGAATGCTCTAAATATCTAACAATTAACAAACATAAAAAATTGTATAAATACAACAGGTTACCATATGGCTTAAAAGTTGCACCAACGCCTTTTCAACAGATTATAGATGCAATGTTAGCGGACTAAATTCACAATTTCATATCTGGATGATATACTCATTAAAAGTGAATCCAGGGATTCACGTATAGCACGTAAAATATGTATTCGAAAATATTAGGGATTACGGCTTTACTTTGAGTGAAGAAAAGTGTCCCCTTAAGGGTTCACTTAAGGCTTCAAATTACCTTGTGTGGTGGACAGTTTTTCAAAGTGGCTGGAAGTGCATACATGTAAATAACCGACATCTGCGGTTACAATGAGTTTTTTTACACGAATTGTTCGCCAGGTATGGTATTCTGGATACCACTGTCTCCGATGATGGAACTCAATTTACGCCAGACAAGTTAAGAAAATTTAGTAAAATGTTCGTCACCGAACATGTAAACCACTCCGCCCTATCATCCTAGGTCATTTGACAAGCGGAACGTTTTGCTGTCACTTTCAAGGGGGCATTGATAAAAGCGAACAATGAAGTGATGGACGATTTTGCACTTCAATAATTTCTAAGAGTGTACCGTGTAGCACCTAGTCCGAATACACTGTCGGGAATGTCACCCGCAACTTTGATGCTTGTTAGAAAGCTCAGATCCGTCTTTGATAAGTTGATATCAAGTGAAAATTTAAAAAGATAGGCAAACAACAAAAATATTTCAAAATTTTTCAAATTAGATAAAAAAAAGTTTTTTAATTATTAAACAAAGTGGAAGAATGATATTCCTGGTAAAAGTAAAAAATATCGAACACAAAATACAAAACTTTAAAAAATGATTAATGGAAAAAACAGTTACGAGAAATAAAATACCCGTGGAAGTATTGTACGACACGTTTGAGGTATCAACACCAAAAGATTTGAAACTACACGTTCTATCACCAGAAAACGGAAAAGAACGGAAACACTGTAATCGAACTCTAAGCATAAGAGATATTAAAACTCGGAGCGGAGTTCAATTCTCAAAAGACGAGAAGTGAGAGGGGACTAATTCTAAAAAGGGGAGATGTTGTGAAAGGACTCCGATCCGTCTCCCCCGAAGTGACTAAAGGTGGACTGACTCATTGTTATAAAGTGAAGAACTGTGAGTGATTGGAGTTCGGGTTGGTAAGCAGTTTGCTGTGAGTCGTTGGTAGAGAGTGCTGAGTCTCGTGTAATTAATAATGGTAGTGTGTCGTATATATACTTTCTTCTTGCTTCGTTATATTATATATACACCACAGGATATAAAAGCCACATATGCTATCATTATCTGAAGAATACTCAATCTAGAAAAGAAATGGATGACATGATGTTGTTTGCGCCTACATTGGAGCATTGGAGAAATAAATTGAATCTGTACCTGTCAACCAGTTAGAAATTATTGGGCTGTATTTCTAGGCATGTATACTTCCTGTTCTTATCAGCTAACTCCACACAATCGTGAGGTGCATCCAATACAGTGTTCTTCCAAGTCTCCACAGCACTAAAGAGCAAATCTCCAGATGGCTGAAGTAATCTGGCCACCCGCTCAGCCGGATATGTACTAACTGGTTTAAAAGATTCAACTTCGTTACTGTTCACGTTTAGGACCACCAGCTTATTGTCCTGACCCAGAAAGATCGGCTATATCTATAGGCTGAGGCCAATCCGAAACAACACTGCCTCTACGCCTATCCCGGGTCGGCCTCGAGAGGCGTATTTCTCAAAGTCGTCATAATTAGCCTTAATAGATACTGCAAGACATTTTGTTTGGCGCTCTAACAGTTCTGAGCTGTAACAGCTCACCACCCTTAAGTTTGTTATTCGGGCATAATTTAGAATATGAAATGTCGGAGCAAGTAAATACCACAAAGCATTTTTTTCTATCAATTTTAGGAGGATGGTCTCAGATGATTCCACTGACCCCGGCACACACTATTCATTTCATGCTCTAGGGATGTATAAAGTACCAGTCGAGTACTAGAATCCAATGTAATAGATTAAGCACTTCCCCCTAAATTTGTTGGCCTTGGACCAAAATTAGAAACATTTATTATTAATAACCTTTTCATTTTTTGGCGACGTTGACTAAAAATCACTAAATTCAAAGTACAATATAATGAGATATACTTAATAATGTCTTTTTGTTTCAATCATAAGAACGGTCTTGAAAGATATAAGACGATACAATTGATTACATATACGTGTAAACAGTAAAATAACTAAAAAAAAATGAAAAATTCCATAAGATAATTCCCTAAAAGGGTAGAAACCTTCGACTGTGCTCAAGGAGATTCCACAAAACGATGGTCACTCTGACTAGAGTTATCCATTTTCCTCTCTCAGTCTACAAGCACATACTCAGAGCAAACCAGTACGGCTCGAACCATCCTTGCTATTCGTAATCCACCATTCAGCGAATTTTCTGGGAGGCAGCACTTCATTTTCGACTTCACTCTTCACCGTCGCTTTCCATTTCAAGTGAAACTTGAAAGAGTTAATGGAGGCTGGCCAAAGAGAAACGTGTCTTCAGTCATTTCCATCTTATCCATTACGCATCCACTTTCGCTGGAGCACAAGGCAGACGAAGATTGCCTGTTATTCCCGAAGGAAAGAGGTGAGATAATCAATTCAGCTAATAGTCAGATCAGTCCTGCATACAACAGGTGTTCGTTATAACAGCTCAAGTCAGTTATGTTTGGGCACTCAAGTCAGCAGCGTTGGCGAATCTGGAGCAGGTTAAGGCTGACAACATATCCGTGTTTGTAGAGCTTATCCTGAAGCGGCAATTTTCCTTGATAGCACTGCAAGGACAGAGATTTCTGGGAATTATCCATGCGCTCTGGCGCGGAAGCCCTCCAGAATAGATCAGCTAACTGATTTTCATCGACATCCTGGATCTACGAGATATCTGTAGTACGCGAAAGTGGAATTTACACTGACAAGATTGCCCATCTGGGATAGGGCTGTGGACGCCTGACCACACTCTTGGTGCCCGGCATTCTGCTTCAGTCTAAGCTTCTCTTGAACTACCGCTGCAAAAAACAAAAAGAGAGAAAAAAAGGCGCTGGAAAAATCGAATCAGAGAATGTACACGAAAGTTATAATATGCAGATACTTCTGACTTCATGTTCCAGTGATGTACTGAAGGTGTCGTTAGAGTGAGTAGTAATAGTATCGTTGATCTTGTCACTATTTGATGGTGGTAGTGACATGTGGTTGCTCATCTTTTCTTTTAGTATGTTGCGGTTACATTTGTTGTTGCTGCTGCAACTACCACTTGTCACTTTGGTGATAGTGTATGAGAAGAGTAAATTCTTCGTCTATAGAGTTAAAGGTAAACTTTGAGTTACTAATTGCTTCCGTTTTCCGTTCGTTTTCATTTAATATTTGCTTCAAAAGAAAATACATGGAAGTAGTATTTCCCAAATTTTACTAAACAAAATGGAACAGAAAAAAAAACGAAAAAGAAATCAAACAGTGTGATGGTGTTCTGGTTAGCTTAGAAATGAAACATATCAAAACTAATGATAAAATTCTCTAAATAAACAAACCAAAAATAAACTTACGGACCGCTTTTGAGTACGTGTTTCTAGTACATTGAAAACGATGATGATGATGATGATGATGATAATAATGGGATTGCACCTAGAAAGTTACCTTCCTAGACACAAGTCCAGGCAAGGTTGTTTATGGAAGACCAGCAGTCGCCCATGCATACCAGCCTCCCCTCTCCACGCCAACAGTGTTTATCCAAGGGAAAGACAAAGGTCGATACAGCTTGGCACCTGTGACGTCGCAACTCATTTCTACAGCTGAGTGAACTGGAGCAACGTGAAACAAAGTGCTTTGCTCAAGAACACAACACGCAGCCCAGACCGGGATTCGAGCTCACAACCTCACGATCGTAAGCTCGACGCTCTAACCATTGAGCCATGCGCCTTCACTTGATAATAATAATAATAATAATAATAATAATAATAATAATAATAATAATAATAATAATAATAATAATAAAATCATATTATCTCTAGCTGCCCAGTCCTGGCTAAGAAGGAATATATTCACAGACATGACAGAGTTGGAACTTACATACATTGGAAGCTATGCCAACATTATGGAATAACAACAGAAAAAAGATGGTATAGGCACACACCAGAAAAGGTCACAGAAAACGAGAAAGCAACCATACTCTGGGATATGCCGATACACACAGATAGAGAAATTAAGGCCAACAGACCAGATATAGTTGTCAGAGACCATGAAGAAAAAAAATGCTTTCTAATTGATGTATCAGTACCGGCAGATGACAACGTGTCTCTAAAAGAAATGGAGAAACTCTCAAAATACAAAGACCTGGAAATAGAGGTAACTAGAATGTGGAATCTGAAAACAGAAACAATTCCTATCATAGTAGGTGCATTAGGCATGATAAAAAAATATTCAGACAAATACATAACAAAAACACCAGGACTTACAAACACATATAACATACAGAAAATTGCACAACTAGGCACTGCACACATCCTACGCAGAACACTTTCCATACAATAACCATCAGAGCATCACAACAAATCACAGCACATACCCAAGGCACACAGAGCTGCGCTCGGTAGTGAAGTGAAAGCACGCTATAAAAATAAAAATAAAACTACTGAATAATAATAATAATAATAATAATAATAATAATAATAATAATAATAATAATAATAATAACTAACGTTAACCTTGACCAACAGAATGTCATAAAAGAACTAGACCCAGCGGAGAGCTACAAGTACCTAGGGGTAATTGAAGGGAACGGAATAAGGCATTCAGAGATGAAGGAAAGGATCAGGAGAGAATGCTATCGAAGAGTGAGAGCAATACTCAAGACAGAGCTGAATGCAAGAAACAGGATCGAAGCAATCAATGCATTAGCTATACCAGTCGTGACTTACAGTTTCAATATTGTTAACTGGTCAATTACTGAAATATGTCAGCTCGACAGAAAAATAAGGAAACTGTTGACAATGCATAGAATGCACCACCCTAAGGCAGATACAGAACGACTCTATCTGCCAAGAAAAGAGGGAGGCCGTGGTCTTTTGCAATGGCAATAACAATGAAGATTGCTACAATTGGCCTAGACACCTACCTGAAAAACTCTGAGGACTGGATGTTAAAACTTGTCTCAAAACATGAAAACAAGAAAGCATCATACTCAGTCACAAAACAGGCAAAGGAATATCTAAGTGAATTCCGAATACAACCAATTTCGGAATTAGAGATAGACATACAATAAACAAGCACAGAAAAAGCTAGGCGCATGAAAACCCGTGCCAAAACTGCGGCCTTAGATATTCTGAATAATAAATGGCAAGAAAAACCTCTCTATGGCAAATACCCAAAGAGAGCGAATAATGCAGATATCGACAAAGCCCTGACCCATCAATGGCTAATGGCCTCTGGCTTAAAATCTGAAACAGAGGGGTTTATCATAGCAGCTCAAGATCAATGCCTACCAACAAGAAACTACCAGGCCAACATATTAAAGATCAGAAGCAGTCCAACGTGTCGTGTATGCAAGCAACAAAATGAAACCATTGACCATGTGGTCTCCAAGTGCAGTCTTCTAGCGCCTACAGAGTATCTCAACAGGCACGATAGAGCTACACAATATATTCACTGGGTAATCTGTAAAAACCTGGATTTGCCCCATGAAAAAAAACTGGTGGGAACACAAACCACCCCCAGTGCTTGAAAATGACCACATCTCACTCCTCTGGAACTTCAACATTCAAACTGACAGGAAGATAGATGCAAATAGGCCAGACATCATATTGAAAGACTTCAAACAAAGAACATGCCTCCTCATTGATATGACTGTCCCAATCGATATAAACGTATCTGTCAGGACCTACCAAAAACTGAGCAAATATAAAGATCTTGAAATAGAAATCAGCAAAATGTGGAAGCTGAAGACTAAAACAATACCTGTTGTCATAGGTGCCCTGGGAATGATAGCAAAAGGGGCTGATAGCTACCTAACTCAGATACCAGGAAACCCAAAAATGGCAGAAGTTCAAAAGATAGTGCTCATGGGAACTGCTCATATCCTACGCAAAATACTCTCTATGTAACCTCAAGGTTTAAAACAACCATAATTTTCGGTTAAAAAAAAAAATAAAAAAATAAAAAAAATAAACTTTTTTTTTAGACATTCATTAGTACAACATCCCCACCCCCCAAATATATGGCACACTAGGCATAACAACAACATGAACTTCCAACCCTGTTGTCTCTTGAGGTCTCTGGGTGAGACTTGGAGCCAACTTGTACAAATATAAAGCAAAAGTCAAACATAGAATAATAATAATAATAATAATAAATGTCCTGATGCAGTACCAGGCAGTAGATCTCATGGTTTTTTTTCTCTTCAATGTTTGGAAGTGTTATCATGTACTTGTTTTGCCTTGATATAAAAGATGCTCTTCAGCAAATATTCTACTCAATACCACAAATTTTCTCGTCAGTTGCTTGACTTTAATCAGTTGAACATGTCCCTTAGTAGTTGACGATACGGGAATCTCTGATCACGAGCAGAAGTAATGGAGGAGCATAAAAGCCATGTGTTGAGAGGAATTATTTGGAGTTTGAATAACTCACCTCTAGAAACTTTAATATTTTGTTTACCATCCTTAAACAACCTTTATTCAGGAACCTTTTGAGTAGGATGGGCTACTTAACCAGAAGAAAATTCTAATAGGGCCCCACCTACAAGGTCATGTGCTGTTTATCTTGATATGAGATCACCATGTTGCGGACATTTGGTTGTGATGCATGTGCCTGGTGTACACTTATCAGACGGGTAGTCATGATGGGTATATTGGGCTTCGTATATTTTAACCCAGTGTCACTTTGATGGCATGCACTGCTCTCTCACTCAATAATAATAATAATAATAATAATAATAATAATAAAATTTTCATGGGTGCATTGGGCTCAATATCACCCAACCTACAGAAACATCTGGAAGTTTTAGAAATACCTTACAATTTAGGTGTTTTGCAAAAATCGGCATTACGTGGAACTGCACGCATATTGCGTAAAGTATTGTCTGTTTGAGGACCTTGTTACGACTTGACAGATAGTACAAGCCCCCAGTAGACACGATATCTTCAATCAACAACATCATGATATTGGATACTGTGCGACGTCTTAAATAATAATAATAATAATAATAATAATAATAATGATGATGATGATGATGATGATGATTGATGATGATGATGATGATGATGATGATGATGATGATGATGATGATGATGATCCAGACATTAAAATCACTGAAAGGAGGAGATAGTTATAAGTATCTAGGAGTATTAGAATCTGACGTTCTTCCACAGAAAGGAACACAGAAAGAAACAAGAGAAAATAAAGAATGTTTAGTGGCTAGCGATCTATCATGGCGAATGCCAGACAGAGGGTCACACAGGAGAGCTAAGAAAAAGGGGAGATAATAACGTAGTGGTGATCCCAAAACGAAGGTGCGTGTATATAAGAGAGCATGTGTGTGCGTGTGGAAGAGGGCTGATGACCTTGACATGTGCGTGTGTGTGTGTATGTGTAGGTGTGTGGATGATGGTGTAGGACTGAGAAGTGGTCAGTGGTAGTTGGTGCGTAGTTGTGTGAACTGATGTGGTGTCGCGTGGTATGGTGGTGTATAGTGTGGTGGTGTGTGGTGTGTTGTGGTGTTGGGATGTGGGGGAGGCGGGAGTGGGGAAAGCAAGAGTGGGGTGTGGGTTAGGCTGAGGTGGAGGTAGAAGTGGGGTATGTGGGTTAGGCTGTGAGTTGGATTGTGTAGGGGTGGGGTTACGAGAGAGGGGTGACTATGAAGTGATAGGGGGAAGGAAGAAGATGGGTAAGAGTGAAGAGAAGAGAGGAGATTAGGTGTGAAGAGAAGTAGGAGTCGGAGCAAGAGAGGAGAGTTGGGTGGGAGGAAGTAGGTGTGAGAGAGAGAGAGGAGAGAGGAGGAGGGTTAGATGAAGAGGGGAGGAGAGTTGAGCCCACGTTGTGCAAAGGTTCGAAGAGTGAAGATTAATCCCTGTTACGGCGAAAACGGGAGTCTGAATGGCCCCTTTGCAAGAACAATCTGAACACAGACAGGTGTTTCAAAGAGTGACCGGTATAGCGGAAATGGTGCGAGACCGGGGTGTCATTGCCGAGTCGGATGTCTCGGAGGTGTTCCGCAAACCGGTCAGCCAAGCGGCGTCCCGTTTGCCCGATGTATAGAGAAGGGCAGAGAGAGCAGAAGATGCAGTACATAACATTGATAGAAGTGCAGGTGAAGGAGTCGGTGACATGATAGGGTCGATGATGGGTGCCGATGAGGAGGGTGGTATTGGAGAGGTAACGGGAAGTTCGGAGCGTGGGCGGGAGCAGGGGAACGAGCCGGGTTGTGAGATTAACAGTAATTACAAATAAAACAGGTTGAATTGCTTCTTCTCAAGGTCAAAGACAGCGCTCTCAGTGGTCGCTGGTAGTAGTAAACACATTTGACCTCTACTAACCCAAAAGATGCGAAGATTCCTTTGTCTCTATGTGTGGCCTCACCACCAACTGCCGAATGTATTTATAGACCTATAGAATTTGATCAATTCACCAAGCTGCTATTCCCCCCAACTATTTATTTCAACAACTACATATTTATGATTATCTCAAGTACAAGACAAATGTTGAAAATAAAGAACATTTAATAAAATCTTTTAAATGGAAATAGTAATAATGATAATAGCAGTAGTAGTGGTGATGATGGTTATAAGGATAAAGATAAAAATAAGGATAATGCTGCAGCTGCTAATACTACAAATACTACAACTTCTACTATTCTGATAGCACAGGAATCTGAGTCCCAAACAATGATACCAGTGATATCTATGATGAAGATGATGATGATGGTGATGATAATAACAACAACAACAACAATAATAATAATAATAATAATATTAATAATAATAATAATAATAATGATAATAATAATAATAATAATATAATAATAATAATAATAATAATAATAATAATAATAATAATAATAATAATAATAATGAAAGGAGCAGGTGGAGTCTCCCCATGTCCAGACTAATGATACATCTAGTGATTGTATCACAATAAAAACACTGGTATTTGCGCGACTTGATAATCGCTACCTCAAATGAGTGACAATGAAGAAACAAAATATTGTAAATTACGGTGGTAATGAAACTGAAGCCATTAATGGGGACAGTGTGGCATTAGGCAGGCTCAGCGATTCTGGTCCAGCTCCAGCCTGTCGATATCCAGAAAGGGACCACCACACTCGGCGTATATGGAGCAAGCAAATTAATGCTGTGGTCATGGAGTGTTAGCACCCGGTAGATGAAAATGGTGCTCAAATTATGGGCTATCGACAACGTATGTATGATCATTGGAGGGAAAAGGGTTTGTTTCAACTCACGGAACAGAGACTATGTGATCAAACTAGAGCAATAAGTAAAAAACGTTGGCTCACAAAAGTAGAGCTCGAAGCCATCAAAAGAAGGGTTTGGGAAAGTAGCAGCAGAGATAACGATGAAAATACAGTTATTAGTGATAAAAATAATCTCATAGCACAGGAAAGGAACAGTAGTAGTTTACTTGATGAGAGACATATAGATGATCTAAAACAAGACAATAAAACTAACAGCGACATCACAGATGAACAAAAGGCAATCTACGACAGAATAAAGGCAAAACTACAGGAGAACGATAGCGACATTATCTGCAACCTTAAAAAGGTTGACCGGCGGAAATTGAACCAAGAAACAAAAAATGTCAATGATATTCTGAAATATATCAGAACAAACATCAGAGAAACAAATATTTTTATCAAGGCAGCAAGTATTGTTGCAGCCGAAAATGCGGGTATTGATGTGAAGAAAAAGAAATATAATGGGAGTGACAAAAGAAAAGACCCATGGCGAATAAAGGAATACAGGCTGGGTTAGATATGCTCTCGAAGGACATTTCTGTGTTACACCGAAAAGAGAAAGGGGTGCTTAAAAGCGAGCAGAAATGCAGGGCGCTGAAAACGAAGGAACTGAAATAGCTCCTCGTTGAAAAGAAACCAAAGATGGTAAGATACGACCAAAGAATGAAGTGTTACTAGCCGAATAGGTTATTCAGAGTAGATCAGATGAGATTCTACAAAGAAATAAATGGAAAGTGTACAGATGAAACGTTGATACCAGATAACAATGAAAGTCAAAAGTGTTTGGAGTGACATCTGGAGTAAAGACAAGGAACACAAGAAAGATGGTGAATGGTTGCAGGAACTGAAACAAACAGTAGCCTGTCCAAATAAGGCAGAAATAGCCTTTTCAGTCAGGGAAGTGAAGAAAATCAGCAAAAAAAAAAAAAAAATGAGCAAGTGGAAGTCCACAGGACCAGGTGGATTTCAAGGCTACTGGATCAAAAGATTTGGTGGATGTCATGCACGAATAGCTGCACAAATCAACACCTTATTGAATGCCGACCTAGTAACACCAGAATGGTTGACATTGGTAGGACAGTGCTGTGCCTGTAAAACATCGAAAAAGATAGACAAATATAGGCCAATAACCTGTTTGCCACTTTTGTGGAAATTATTGACTGGAATACTCGCAGAGTCAATGCACGAGCATCTGGAAAAACAAACAGAGTCCTGCCAGAACAGAAGGGTTGCAAGCGTAAGTGCAGAGGTACCAAGGATCAACTCCTGGTATATAAAACTGTAGTTAGACACTGCAAGAGGAGGAAAAGTAATTTAGCCATGTCATGGATCGACTATCGTAAGGCGTACGATATGATTCCTCACTCTTGGATAATGGAATGTATGAACCTACTTGGTATTGCACCGTATGTTGAGCGATTGCTTGGAAAAATTATGGCATATTTGCAGGACGGACCTAACAACATATGGAAGAAGTTTAGGGACGGTAGAGATCAGGATGGACGTCTTCCAAGGACACTGCCTGTTCCCACTGATCTTTTTACTGTGCTTGATACCACTAACACTGATTATGAGGAAAGCAAAAGCTGGTTATGTATTCAAAAGCCACCAACAAAAAGTCAACCATTTGTTAATCATGGATGACCTCAACCTTTATGGTAAAGATAAATCCCAAGTCAGTTCCTTCGTTGATATGGTGTATACTTTCAGCGCTGATATCATAATGGATTTCGGACTGAGAAAGTATGTTGTATTAATCTTGAAGAGAAGCAAAATTCAATGTATGAACGTGCTAACGATACCGTCGGGGAAGGTTATGAAGCAGAAAGAAGAGTACTTGGGGATTTTGGAAATGGATGAATTGATGGAGAAAGAAACGACAGAAAAATTCAAGGTGGAGTACTTGCGCAGACTGAGACTGATCTTTAAGTCGAAATTAAACGGACGAAATAAGATGGAAGCTATCAACACATGGACGGTTTCACTACTTAGACGTTTCACTATGGAGCAGGAGTAATCGCATGGACAGTAGACGAACTAAACAGCTTAGACAGAAAGACAAGGAAGTTGCTAACTAGATATGGGTCACTCCACCCAAAAAGTGACAGAGACAGACAATATGTACCAAGACTAATAAGGGGAAGAAGACTTACTGGATGCGAACACAGCATTAAAGCAGAAGAAAACAACATAGCATGGTATGTAAAAAATATCACAGAATCGCTGAAGGTCAGGCTTGTGTAGGATGAAAGATTGCAAAGATAAAGCACTGTAAAAGCAATTGAAAACGAATGAAACTGAAAACAGGCGAGTAAACAAAAAATGCTTGGATTATTTCATAGGGATGTTGAAGATAACACAGACAGAGAAAAAATATGGCTGTGGATGACTAAAAGTAATTTAAAACCGGAAACGGAGGCTCTAATCTCTGCTGCCTAAGAGCAAGCACTAAGAACAAACTACATAAAATACAGAGTAGACAACACATCAGAAAGTGATAAGTGCAGGATCTGTGGACGAAATGGTGAAGCTGTATAGCATATTACCAGCCAATGTGCGCCACTACCCCAGAAGGAATATAAGTAACGCCACGACAATATAGCAAAAACTTTAACAACATACTGGCAGAGCCAGAGACAATGCCTGAATGGCTCACAAAGGAGAAAACCATCTTAATTCCCAAATCCAATGAGACAGCAAAACCAGAAAACTACAGACCTATAACCCGTCTCCCTACAATGTACAAAGCATTTACTGCAGTAATATCACAAAGATTGAACAAGCACCTGGACGAAAACAACCTGTTTCCAGAAGAACAGAAAGGATGCCGCAAAGGCTCATATGGCTGTAAAGATCAACTAATGATCAATAAAGCCATAACTGAAGACAGCCACAGAAAGAAGAAAGGCCTCAGTATGGCCTGGATCGACTACAAAAAGGCGTTTGGTAGCATCCCCCACACGTGGATCCTCGAAACACTAGCCATTAACAAAGTAGTACCAACAATTATAAAATACATAGGACACTCTATGAATAAATGGCAGACAGTGCTACAACTCCAAACAAAAGAGAGACTCGTGAAAACCAAAGCCATCCCCATTAGAAGAGGAATATTCCGGGGAGATACGCTCTCTCCACTTCTTTTCTGCTTGGCACTGTCACCTCTATCTGATATGCTAAATAGAACTGGTTGCGGATATAAATGTTACGGCAAAACGATCAGCCACCTTTTATATATGGATGACATAAAACTATACGCTACAAATGACAAAGAGCTGGAAACACTACTAAAGACAGTTCATGGATTTATCAATGAAATAGATATGAAATTTGGATTAGAAAATGCGCCAAAGTAACCCTGAAAAGACGAAAACTAGTTAAGAGTAGCAACATCACACTAGATAAAGCCAATGAAATAAGAGAATTAGACCAAAGCCAAACTTACAAATATTTAGGAATCCATGAACTAGATAAGACACAACACACACAAATGAAAGAGAAAATAAAGAAAGAATACTATAGACGAGTTAGATCAATACTAAAAACAGAGCTCAATACTAAAAACAAGATAATAGGTATTAACACTTTAGCCGTCCCAGTTATAAGTTACAGCTACAATATCCTTAACTGGACGCTAAATGAACTAACCAAAATAGATAGGAAAACAAGAAAAATAATGACAGGATCTAGGATGCATCACCCAAAATCTGACGTAAAAAGGGTATATATTCAACGTATAGAAGGTGGTAGAGGCCTTATAAAGCTGGAAAACTATTATAAAATAACCACCATAGGACTGCAAAAATACCTACTTCAGAAGCAAGGAAAACTGATACAAATAGCAGCAAAACACGAGCAAAGCAAAAAATTGTTCTCAGTATTTATCGAAGCTGATAAATACAAACAAGAAATCATACCACCTAACAAAAATGAAGAAGAAGAAGAAGAAGAAGAAGAAGAAGAAGAAGAAGAAGAAGAAGAAGAAGAAGAAGAAGAAGAAGAAGAAGAAGAAGAAGAAGAAGAAGAAGAAGAAGAAGAAAATACAGCAAATGAACTCCAAACTAAAACTAGAACAGCAACGGGCCATGATAAAACGATGGCAAGAAAAGCCCCTTCATGGCAAATACTGGACTAAACTAAATGCAAAACAACGAGACAAAGAAAAATCCCAGCAATGTTGAGAAGCTCAGGACTCAAAGCAGAGAAAGAAGGATTCTTAATTGCAGCAAAAGACCAAAGCCTCCCCACCAGAAATTACCAAAAACATGTAATGAAATGAAATATAATAAGTAACTGCAGAATATGTGGAGATGGACAAGAAACAATAAATCATATTATCTCTGTCTGGCTAAAAAGGAATATATTCACAGACACGACAGAGTTGGGACCTTCATACACTGGAAGCTATGCCAACATTATGGAATAACAACAGAAAAATATGGTATAGGCACACACCAAAAAAGGTCACAGAAAACGAGAAAGCAACTCTGGGATATGCCAATAAACACAGATAGAGAAATTAAGGCCAACAGACCAGATATAGTTGTCAGAGATCATGAAGAAAACTTTATTTCTAATTGATGTATCAATACCGGCAGATGACAATGTGTCTCTAAAAGAAATGGAGAAACTTTCAAAATACAAAGACCTGGAAATAGAGGTAACTAGAATGTGGAATCTAAAAACAGAAACAATTCCTATCATAGTAGATGCATTAGGCATGATAAAAAAATATTCAGACAAATATATAACAAAATCACCATGACTCACAAACACATATAACATACAGAAAATTGCACTACTAGGCACTGCACACTTCCTACGCAGAACACTTTCAATACAGTAAGCATAAGAGCATCACAACAAATCACAGCACATACCCAGGACACACAGAGCTGCGCTCGGTAGTGAAGTGAAAGCACGCTATAAAACTAAAACTAGTAAACAACAACAACAACAACAACAACAATAATAATAATAATAATAATAATAATAATAATAATAATAATAATAATAATAATAATAATAGATAAGTCTAGCACTGTACAAGCATACTTAAATTGGAGACAGAAACACCCTGAAGTAAGACCCTACATAGACAGTAACAAGCTTGCCAATGTTAGAAGAAACATTATAAAAAAGAAATTACTGACTGAAGTAGAGATTGATCAGGTTAGACAAGCAATATCGGATAAAATGAACGAAGCTGCAGCTAGAGAAGATAATACAGAGGAAATGATTATAGACCAGCCCAGGGCGGATAAAAACGAAGAGAGGATTAAAAGAGTTAGTATAAGTAATAGGCAAAGTGAAATACTCCCTGAACCAATCATAAACACTAAGACAGATGAGCATCAAATAGATAAAGAAAGTCACACAAATATTGACCCAACAGAACTACATGAGCTAAAAAATCAAATCATGATTGAATGGCTGAAAATTAAAGAAACCAGGATGGATGAGCGTGATACACTTCCTAAAATCCGCAACTCTAACCAAAACATGAAAATAATTGGTAAAATCCGGCTTGCACTTAAGGATATAATTTCAGTTAATGATGTTGATATCACAAACCTCAACCACCTATACTATGCATCCGCGAAAATCTCAACGATCCTATGTGGTGTAAAGATTAGAAAACGGCAACAGTCCCACAAAAAGCCTTCTTGGCAAGAGCGTCTGCAACAACAAATTAAAATATTTAGATCTGACATTGAATATTTGAAAAACCTTAAGGCTCACAGGACTACCAAACCTACAAAAACCCAAAAATTACTGAAAAATACAATATGAAAACTATACTTGATATTGATGCCACCATAGAAACCATCAAACAAAAGGTATCTGCCAAAGCTGCCCGCATAGCGAGGTATGAAAAGCGTGTTAGATTTTTCAAGGACAACAACATGTTCAAAAATAGCATCAAGAATTTTTACAGGAAGATAGGAAAAACAGCGTTTACTGCAGGGTCTGTACCATCAAAAGAAGAAGTGCAGAGATTTTGGAATAAAATCTGGGCAGTAGAAAAAACACACAGCGAAAAGGCCCCCTGGATTGACAGGATATCTACAGAACTGGACCCTTAGAAGAGCAAAATTGGGAGGGTGTCAAGGTAGAAGATATAACATCTGCTCTCAGGAGGTCAAGCAAATGGAAGTCTCCAGGAAAGGATAAGATTCCTAACTTCTGGCTGAATGCCTTCCCAGAGAGCCATGAACTGCTAACAGAACTGTACAATGATGTTTTGCAACACCGTAGTAGGATGCCTCCTTGGCTAGTTAATGGGTTAACATTCCTGCTTCCAAAAAGTGAAGAAACAAATGAACCAAAGAACTATAGACCCATAACCTGCTTAACAACTATGTACAAAACACTAACATCTGTCCTGACGGAATATACCTATAGTTTTTTAACAGACAGCAGCATATTCCCTAATGAACAGAAAGGATGTAAACGTGGATCCTACGGCTGTAAAGACCAACTACTCATCAATAAGATGATCTTAGAAGATTGTCACAAACGACACAAAAACTTATCAATAGCCTGGATAGACTATAAAAAGGCTTTTGATAGCCTACCACATAGCTGGATTAGGAAATGCCTTGAAATGTATAAGATAGCACCAACTCTGCGAAACTTCCTGACTGTAAGTATGAGATCATGGAGAACCACACTAACTCTGAACAGTGACAGTGAATCCCTAAATGCTGGTGATGTAAAAATTTCGTGCGGCATTTTCCAGGGTGACTCACTGTCACCACTCCTCTTTTGTTTATCCTTAATACCTCTCTCAAAGCTGCTCAATGACGCGCAGTACGGGTATAAAATGTTTGATAAAAATATTAATCATCTCGTTTACATGGATGATTTAAAGCTTTTTGCAAAAAATGATCAACAACTCAAGGGCTTACTAGCGATAGTCAAACAATTCAGTGACGACATCAGAATGCAATTCGGCCTCGATAAATGTGCAAAGGCTACCTTTATCAAAGGAAAAATGACAGAAACATCTAACGTTAACCTTGACCAACAGAATGTAATAAAAGAACTAGACCCAGCGGAGAGCTACAAGTACCTAGGGGTAATTGAAGGGAACGGAATAAGGCATTCAGAGATGAAGGAAAGGATCAGGAGAGAATGCTATCGAAGAGTGAGAGCAATACTCAAGACAGAGCTGAATGCAAGAAACAGGATCGAAGCGATCAATGCATTAGCTATACCAGTCGTGACTTACAGTTTCAATATTGTTAACTGGTCAATTACTGAAATATGTCAGCTCGACAGAAAAATAAGGAAACTGTCGACAATGCATAGAATGCACCACCCTAAGGCAGATACAGAACGACTCTATCTGCCAAGAAAAGAGGGAGGCCGTGGTCTTTTGCAACTGGCAATAACAATGAAGATTGCTACAATTGGCCTAGACACCTACCTGAAAAACTCTGAGGACTGGATGTTAAAACTTGTCTCAAAACATGAAAACAAGAAAGCATCATACTCAGTCACAAAACAGGCAAAGGAATATCTAAGTGAATTCCGAATACAACCAATTTCGGAATTAGAGATAGATATATAAGAAACAAGCACAGAAAAAGCTAGGCGCATGAAAACCCGTGCCAAAACTGCGGCCTTAGATATTCTGAATAATAAATGGCAAGAAAAACCTCTCTATGGCAAATACCCAAAGAGAGCGAATAATGCAGATATGAACAAAGCCCTGACCCATCAATGGCTAATGGCCTCTGGCTTAAAATCTGAAACAGAGGGGTTATCATAGCAGCTCAAGATCAATGCCTACCAACAATAAACTACCAGGCCAACATATTAAAGATCAGAAGCAGTCCAACGTGTCGTGTATGCAAGCAACAAAATGAAACCATTGACCATGTGGTCTCCAAGTGCAGTCTTCTAGCGCCTACAGAGTATCTCAACAGGCACGATAGAGCTGCACAATATATTCACTGGGTAATCTGTAAAAACCTGGATTTGCCCCATGAAAAAAACTGGTGGGAACACAAACCACCCCCAGTGCTTGAAAATGACCACATCTCACTCCTCTGGAACTTCACCATTCAAACTGACAGGAAGATAGATGCAAATAGGCCAGACATCATATTGAACGACTTCAAACAAAGAACATGCCTCCTCATTGATATGACTGTCCCAATCGATATAAACATATCTGTCAAGACCTACCAAAAACTGAGCAAATATAAAGATCTTGAAATAGAAATCAGCAAAATGTGGAAGCTGAAGACTAAAACAATACCTGTTGTCATAGGTGCCCTGGGAATGATAGCAAAAGGGCTGATAGCTACCTAACTCAGATACCAGGAAACCCCAAAATGGCAGAAGTTCAAAAGATAGTGCTCATGGGAACTGCTCATATCCTACGCAAAATACTCTCTATGTAATATCAAGGTTTAAAACAAACATAATTTTCGGTTTAAAAAAAAAAACGTTTTTTTTTAGACATTCATTAGTACAACATCCCCACCCCCCAAATATATGGCACACTAGGCATAACAACAACATGAACTTCCAACCCTGTTGTCTCTTGAGGTCTCTGGTTGAGACTTGGAGCCAACTTGTACAAATATAAAGCAAAAGTCAAACATAGAATAATAATAATAATAATAATAATAATAATAATAATAATAATAATAATAATAATATAATAATAATAAGGCTGGACGTGACGGAGGCTGGACGTGTTTTTCGCCGCTCTGACCTGTCAGCAGCTAACCCAGCAGGACAACTGAAAAAACAACTGGAAAAAACTGGAAGATCTACTGTTTTCTGTGGTAATTTGAATTTCCCTCAAAATAAGTTAAGGAACTTACATATCTACAGCTTTGGACATACAAACGAACACCTAACAAAAAAAATTAGAAACATAAATATCTCCAATATTTTGTGTGAACATTTTGTCGTCGCTTCTACCTTAACTATCAGAATATGTAAAATTGCCTTTTATTGTAACAACACAATTAAATGCACGATAAAAACTATGGAAGTAAGCACCTGCTAATATACACATGCTGCACAACTACAAAAACTGTAAATCACAGTAAAACTTTTAAAAATAAAAGAAAAAGAAATTCAGAAATTCTGAAACCCAACAAGGTGAACCCGCTTTTCCTCCTACTTTTCCCAAAGACTGGAATATCTAAAACCCTGTAAATTAGGAAACTTACATACCTACAGCTATCGATCACACAAACGGTCAGCTTAAAATACAAAAAAAAAATCTTTAATATCTACAACTAATGTGCGACAACGTATCCTTTCCTCTCCCCCTGAATACTAGAAAATGTAAATATCATCCTCCTTTTTATTCTAAGAACACTATCATTTCTCTCTGTGCAGTCATACAAAAGACCATATTTAGTAAATCTTAGAACTTTACTAGCCACAACTTGTTTTCTTCTCTTTTTGACTCTCCCTGAGCATTCGAAAATGTAAACATTCTTATTGTATTCTCCAACTGGACAGACAAACGAACATCTCAAGAATACTTAAAAACTTTAATATATTACCCAAATACGTAAACATAACTTTTATTGCAACAACATAATTGAATTCAGAAATTTAAAAAATCATCGACGTGATTATCAGATAATATATGTGTGTGTGTGAGTATACATATACATATACATATGTGCGTGGGTGTATATATATATAGTTTTTTTCTCTTCCTACCATTAAATACAAATATAACAAGCTGAATTGCTTTTCAAGGCAGCGCTGGTACAACAAGTTTGACCTCTCCTGACCTAAAATGTCCTTTGTCTCTTTGGCTGACCTCTCCACCATCTGCTGAATCTATTTATAGAACATCTATAGAACATCTATCTATAGAACATGACCTCTTTACCAATTATTCCCTCAAACAATGGTAGTAGTGGTGGTGATGGTGGTGGTGATAGAAATAATAATAATAAGCTACTGCTGTGACTACACATAAAACAATATCATTGATGATGATGATGATGATGGTGATGGTGATGATAATGATGATAGTGATGGTGATAGTAATAATAACAATAATAACTGACAGATCCTTTTTTTCCGTATTTTATTCTCAATTTTTCGAACTAATAGGCAGAGTGAACCTTTCATAAGTTAAAAAAAAAAATATGTTCGGAGATAAATCTATCAACAAAAAAAATACAGACGAATACAGATCTGCTAGCCTTAAGAAGCTGCACTACGAATAATGTTTACGTGCAGAGAACCTTAAACTGACAGATCCGTCTCCTAATGTAAGTGTCGAAGCTCGTCATGCTTCAATGTCAACAAAACAAATTACAAACCGCAATGGTCATCGAGCGGATTACAAAAGACCACGTACCCGAAAATTGAACAAATTCCGATTGAAAAATCAGCTACTGGATCAAATCTTCCCGACACACAGGAGCTGGACGTACCCCACAACCGGAATATTCCTACAGATGGCCATCCATGCTCGTCTCCAAATAATCAAAAGAAAAAGAAGGAAAAATGGTCCAGGAAAGATAATAAAGAAGTTCTTGCGGCCTTCTACTATGCCATATATTTCCCCACAGATAAATCTAACACTGTACAAACTGGAGACAGAAACACCCTGAAGTAAGACCCTACATAGATAGTAACAAACTTGCCAACGTCAGAAGAAACATTATAAAAAAATACTGACTGAAGTAGAGATTGATCAAACTAGACAAGCAGTAACAGATAAGTGAACGAAGCTGCAGCTAAAGAAGATAATACAGAGGAAATAATTATAGACCAGCCCAGGGCTGATAAAAACGAAGTAAGGATTGAAAGAGTTAGCATAAATGAACGAATCATAAACACTAAGACAGATGAACATCAAATAGATGAAGAAAGTCACACAAATATTGACCCAACAGAACTACATGAGCTAAAAAATCAAATCATGATTGAATGGCTGAAAATTAAAGAAACCAGGATGGATGAATGCGATACATTCCATAAAATCCGCAACTCTAACCAAAACATGAAAATAATTGGCAAAATCCGGCTTGCACTAAAGGATATAATTTCAGCTAATGATGTTGATATCATAGATCTCAACCACCTATACAATGCATCCGCGAAAATCTCAACGATCCTATGTGGTGAACAGATTAGAAAACGGCAACATTCCCACAAAAAGCCTTCTTGGCAAGAGCGTTTGCAACAACATATTAAACTATTTAGATCTGACATTGAATATTTGAAGAACCTTAAGGTTCAGAAGACTACCAAACCTACAAAAACACAAAAATTAATGAAAAAATATATGAAAACTATACTTGATATTGATGCCACCATAAAAACCATCAAGCAAAAGGTAACTGATAAAGCTGCCCGCATAGCGAGGTATGAAAAGCGTGTTAGATTCTTCAAGGAGAACATCATGTTAAAAAATAACCCCAAAAATTTTTACAGGAAGATAGGAAAAACACCGGTTACTGTAAAGTCTGTACCATCAAAAAAAGTGCTTGGATTTTGGAATAAAACTTGGGCAGAAGAAAAAGCACACAACGAAAAGGCCCCCTGGATTGACAGAATATCTACAGAACTGGACCCCTTAGAGGAGCAAAAGTGGGATGGTGTCAAGGTAGAAGATATAACATCTGCTCTCAGGAGGTCAAGCAAATGGAAGTCTCCAGGAAAGGATAAAATTCCTAACTTCTGGTTGAATGCCTTCCCAGAGAGCCATGAACTGCTAACAGAACTGTACAATGATGTTTTGCAACACCGTAGTAGGATGCCTCCTTGGCTAGTTAATGGGTTAACATTCCTGCTTCCAAAAAGTGAAGAAACAAATTAACCAAAAAATTATAGACCCATAACCTGCTTAACAACTATGTATAAAACGCTAACATCTGTCCTGACGGAATATACCTATGGTTTTTTTAACAGACAGCAGCATATTCCCTAATGAACAGAAAGAATGTAAACATGGATCCTACGGTTGTAAAGATCAACTACTCATCAATAAGACGATCTTAGAAGATTGTCACAAACGACACAAAAACTTATCAATAGCCTGGATAGACTATAGACTATAAAAAGTCTTTTTGTCTGTAAGTATGAGATCATGGAGAACCACACTAACTTTGAACGGTGACAATGAATCTCTAAATGCTGGTGATGTAAAAATTTCATGTGGCATTTTCCAGGGTGACTCACTATTACCACTCCTCTTTTGTTTAGCCTTAATACATCTCTCAAAACTGCTCAATGACGCGCAGTACGGATATATATGTTTGATAAAAATATAAATCATCTCATTTACATGGATGATTTAAAGCTCTTTTCAAAAAATGACCAACATCTCAAGGGCTTACTAGCAATTGTCAAACAATTCAGTGATGACATCAGAATGCAATTTGGCCTCGATAAGTGTGCAAAAGCTACCTTTATCAAAGGGAAAATGACAGAAACATCTAACGTTAACCTTGACCAGCAGAATGTCATAAAAGAATTAGACCCAGCGGAGAGCTACAAGTACCTAGGGGTAATTGAAGGGGGCGGAATAAGGCATTCAGAGATAAAGGAAAGAATCAGGAAAGAATGTTATCGCAGAGTAAGAGCAATACTCAAGACAGAGCTGAATGCGAGAAACAGGATCGAAGCGATCAATGCATTAGCCATACCAGTCGTGACTTACAGTTTCAATATCGTTAACTGGTCAATTACTGCAATATGTAATCTTGACAGAAAAATACGAAAACTGTTGACAATGCATAGAATGCACCACCCTAAGGTAGATACAGAACGACTTTATCTGCCAAGAAAAGAGGGAGGCCGTGGACTCTTACAACTGGCAATAACAATGAAGATTGCTACAATTGGCCTAGACACCTACCTGAAAAACTCTGAGGACTGGATGTTAAAACTTGTCTCAAAACATGAAAACAAGAAAGCATCATACTCAGTAACAAAACAGGCTAAGGAATATCTAAGTGAATTCCGAATACAACAAATTTCGGAATTAGAGATAGGCATACAAGAAACAGGCACAGAAAAAGCTAAGCGCATGAAAACCCGTGCTAAAACTGCAGCCTTAGATATTCTGAATGATAAATGGCAAGAAAAACCTCTCTATGGAAAATAACCAGAGAGCGAATAATGCAGATATTGACAAAGCCCTGACCCATCAATGGCTAATGGCCTTTGGCTTAAAATCTGAAACAGAGGGATTTATCATAGCGGCTCAAGATCAATGCCTGCCAACAATAAACTACCAGACCAACATATTAAAGAACGGCAGTAGCCCAACATGTCGTGTATGTCAACAACAAAATGAAACCATTGATCATGTTGTCTCCAAGTGCAGTCTTCTAGCGCCTACAGAGTATCTCAACAGGCATCATAGAGCTGCACAATATATTCACTGGGTAATTTGCAAAAGCCTGGATTTGACCCATGAAAAAAACTGGTGGGAACACAATCCACCTCCAGTGCTTGAAAATGACCACATCTCACTCCTCTGGAACTTCACCATTCAAACTGACAGAAAGATAGATGCAAATAGGCCAGACATCATATTGAAAGACTTCTGACATAGAACATGTCTCCTCATTGATATGACTGTCCCAATCGATATAAACGTATCTGTCAAGACCTACCAAAAACTGAGCAAATATAAAGAGCTTGAAATAGAAATCAGCAAAATGTGGAACCTCAAGACTAAAACAATACCTGTTGTCATAGGTGCCCTGAGAATGATAGCGAAAGGGGCTGATTGCTACCTAACTCAGATACCAGGAAACCCCAAAATGGCAGAAATTCAAAAGATAGTGCTCATGGGAACTGCTCATATCCTACGCAAAATACTTTCTATGTAACCTCAAGGTTTAAAACAAACATTTTTTTTAGACATTCACTAGTACAACGCCAAAAAAACCCTAAATATATGGCACTCTAGGCATAACAAAAACGTGAACTTCCAACCTGTTCTCTCTTGAGGTCTTTGGGTGAGATTCGGAGCCAACTTGTTCAAATATAAAGCAAAAGCCAAACATTATTAATAATAATAATAATAATAATAATAATAATAATAATAATAATAATAATAATAATAATAATGATGATGATGATGATGATGATGATGATGATGATGATAATAATAATAATAATAATAATAATAGATTCAGTTCCGTACTGAATAACAACATGGATGTGCTACACTGGGCTCTTTATTCAAAAAGAAAATCTAAACTAACAACATCTGTGGAATGGGAAAAAAGGAACTTGTAGAAGACTTGAAGGAGGCAGCCTTTTAACGAAAATAACCATAAAAAATGAAATTTTATTGCTATACAAAGCACCACTCCTCCCATGCACGGTGTCTTAGTAAAGCATGTGCGAAAGACACGTGAAACCAACATTGGAAAGTCTGCAAATTATGAAATGTAAGTGGAACAAAACAGTAATTACGTAAATTGATTAATTACGTATACACTCGAATATCTATACAATCAAATATACATTCCAATACCCATAGGACTACACATACACCCCAATGTTTACACAACTACGTGAAATTTACAGGACACACATACATATGAAAGCACGTTTCACAAACGAAACAAAGCAATAACAAAGCAATTTTCTTCGAACTAACACACACAGGGTGAACAACTCATAAGTTTAAAAACACCACGAAGAAATTATGCCCGGAGATGACCCTGCCAACAAAGAAATACACACAAATACACATCTTTAACCTTAGAAAACAATGTTTTCATTCAGCGAACTCGGAGGCAGGTTTGTCTCAAAAAGTTAACCTTAAACAGACAGATCCTTCCCGTAATGTCATGCCTCAATGATAACAAAGCAAAATACACACTGAATCAGCTGTCCCCCGTTTCAACGAGAGCCGCGCACCCAAGTGAGGAACCAGACTGGGTGCGAAAAATCAGCTACTGGTTCAAATCTTCCCGAAACATAGGAGCTGGTACTACTCGACTACCGTAATATTCCAACAGATGACCATCCACGCTTGTCATCAAATGACCAAAAGAAAAAGAATGAAAAATAGTCAACCGACGAAAATGAAGTAGTTCTTAAGACCTATCGTGTCATGTATTTCCCCACAAATAAATCTAATACTGAACAAACCCACCTAAACTGGAGAGGGAAACACACTGAAGTAAGATCCTATATAGATAGTAACAAACTTGTCAACGTCCGAAGAAACATTATGAAAAAGAAATTACTAACTGAATTAGATATTGACCAAATTAAACAACCTGTAAGGGATACAAGGAACGAAGCTAAAGAAGATACTACTGAGGAAATAATTAAAGACTAACCTAGGTCTGATGAAAATGGAGTCAACGTAACTGATAAGCAAAGTGAAATACTCTCTGAACCAACCATAAACACTAAGGGAAATGAAAATCAAATAGATGAAAAAAGTCACACAGAAATTGACCCAATTGAACTAGATGATCTACAAAATCAAATCATGGTTGAATGGCTGAAAATTAAAGAAAGCAGTATGAATGAACGTGGAACTCTTCCAAAAATTCGCAACTCTAAACAAAACATGAAAGTAATTGGTAAAATCCGCCTTGAACTTAAGGATATAATTTCAGCTAATGATGTTGATATTACAGATCTCAATCACCTGTACTATGTATCACACAAAAAAACCTATTTGACAAGAGCGTATTCAACACGAAATTCAGTTACTTAGGTCTGACATAGAATGTTTTAAAGACATTAAGTTTGACAAGAATATCAAACCAACGAAAATCCGAAAATTAAAGAAAAGGTATATGAAAGCTATACTTGACATTGATACTACCATAGAAACTATCAAGGAAGAGTTATGTGCTAAAGCTGCTCGCATAACACGGTGTGAAAAGCACGCTAGATTCTTCAAAGACATGTTCAAAAATAATCCCAAAACGTTTGCAGAAAGATAGAGAAAATACCTGTTACAGTAAAGTCTGTCCCATCAAAAGAAGTGCAGGAATTTTGGAATAAAATTTGGGCAGAAGTAAAACACACACAATAAAAAGAGTAAAAAGAGATTGAAAGAGTAAACACTCACTTAGATTCCTTTGAAGAGAAAAAGTGGGAGGGTATCAAGGTAGAGAATGTAAAATCTGCTCTCAGGAAGTCAAGCAAATGGAAGTCTCCAGGGAAAGAAAAATTCCTGGCTTCTGGCTGAATTCAAGAGAGTCGTAAACTGCTAACAAAACTTTACAACGGTGTTTACTTGCTTAACAAGAATGTATAAAAAACTAATATCTGGCTTGACTGAGAAAACCTATAGTTTTTATAGAAAGTGGCATCTTCCCTAATGAGCAAAAATAATGTAAACGTGGGTCCTATGCTTGTAAAGATCAACTACTCATCAATACGATGACTTTGGAAGGTTGTCACAAACAACACAAGAATTTTTCGATAACCTGGATATACTATAAAAAGCTTTTGATAGACTACCACATAGCTGGATTAAAAAATGTCTGGAAATTTATAAAATAGCACCTACTCTGCAAAATTTCCCCTCTGTAAAAAGAACACTGACTTTGAACAGTGACAATGAATCTCTCAATGCTGGGGATGTAAGAATTTCAAGAGGCATTTTCTAGGGTGATTGTGAGTGTAGCAAGCTGGCCCAAAAGTACTACAAAAGGAGGCTCGATAACGTAACTAAGTTTTCTCATCGGAGGCTATGTGAAAAGTACGGCTTGGGCAGAGCACAGAAATGGTACGAATATGAACTAGAAGGAGTCACCGAGAACAAGGAATATAGAATACAATCCAATGTGATTCCTTAATCGAGGCTCGGAGACCAGATGTTGTGGTAGATAGGGCAAAAAAAGAAACCAAGATCATAGGTATTGCAATATCTAGAGATGCACGCACAAGTGACAAAAAACTAGAAAAGATGGAAAATTACAGACTACAATAAGACGAATTTTTAAGAATGTGGATTATAAGGAGAGTTTCTGTTATTACAGTAGTTGTAGGAGCTCTCGGAGTACTAACAACCAAGTTCGAGAAATATGTCAGAGCAATCGGAATCATGCCCCCAAAACTGCTCTGCTGGAAACAGCTAGGATTTTGAGAATGGTACTTGGATGTTGAATGTCTCCCACGATAATTAACAAACAAGTATCAAAGCTTATAATTTGCGGAAAGAGACCCTGTGGGACTTCTGACAACTGGCTACTGTTCGTTCTCCGCACAGTCAACCAGAGCAAACAAAACTGAGCACTCCGAGAAGTAAAGCAATAATAATAATAATAATAATAATATAATAATAATAATAATAATAATAATAGCCCTGATGCAGTACCACACAGTGGCTCTCATGGCTTCTGATCTTGACTGATTGGAAGTGTTATCATGTACATTGTTTTGTCTTGGTATAAAAGATGGGCTACAGCAAATATTCTGCTCAATACCACAGATTTGCTTGTCAGTTGTTTGACCTTAACCAGTTGAGCATGTCCCTTAGTGGCTAACGATATGTGCATCTCTGATCACGAGCAGAAGTAGTGGGGGAGCATCATAGCCATGTGTTGAGAAGGATTCTTTGGGGTTTGAATAATTCATCTCTGGAAACATGGGTGGTTTTTTTCAACATCCTTAAACAACTCTTATTCAGGGACCGTTTGAGCGGGATGGGCTACTCAACCTGAAGAAAATTCTAACTGGGCCCCACCTGCAAGGTCATGTGCTGTTTATCTTGATATGAGATCACCATGTCGCGCACATATGGTTGTGATGCATGTGCCTGGTGTACTCTTATCAGACGGGTAGTCATGATGGGTATATTGGGCTTCGTATATTTTACCCCAGTGTCACTTTGATGGCATGAACTGCTCTCTCACTCAATAATAATAATAATAATAATAATAATAATAGGACTACAAAAATACCTACTTCAGAAGCAAATAAAATTTATAAAGATATCCACAAATTACGAACAAAACAACATATATGTTGTAATATATATTACAGAACGACAGTAGACCGACATGTCGTGTATGTCAACAACCAAATGAAACCATTGATCATGTTGTCTCCATGTGCGGTCTTATTGTGCCTGCAGAGTATCTCAACAAGCATGATAGAGCAGCACAGTATATACACTGTGTAATTTGCAAAAACCTGATAAAAACTGGCAGGAACACAAACCACCTCCAGTACTTGAATATGATCACATCTCACTCCTCTTGAACATTACCATTCAAACTGACAGAAAGATAGATGCGAATAGGCCAGACATTATATCGAAAGACTAGACAAAAATCGTGTCTCCTCATTGATCTGACTGTCCCAATCGATATAAACTTATTTGTCAAGACCTACCAAAAACTGAGCAAGTATAAAGAACTTGAAATAGAAATTTGCAAAATGTGGAACCTCAAGACTAAAACAATACCTGTTGTCATAAGTGCCCTAGGAATGATAGCATAAGGGGCTGATTCCTACCTAGATAAGATACCAGGAAACTCCAAAATGGCAGAAATTCAAAAGATAGTACTCATGGGAACTGACCATATCCTATATAAAATACTGTCTATGTAATCTCAAATGTAAAACAAACTTATAATTTTCATATGCGTTCTTAAACGTTCTCTTGAACAATACTATGTGCAAAACAAAATATGACATCCTATGCATAACACCGATTTGAACTTCTAATTGTTCTCTCTTGAGGTCTCTGGGTGTGACTTGGAGTCAACTTGTACAAATGCAAAGCAAAAGTCAAGCATATAATAATGATGATGATGATGATGATGATGATGATGATGATGATGATGATGATGATGATGAGGAGGAGGAGGAGGAGGAGGAGGAGGAGGAGGAGGAGGAGTATAATGGCAGAACTGGAGAAATGATTGAATGACAGAATAGGAGGTAGAATAGATCACAAGGGAATTGGAAAAGAAAGACCAAGAAGTAAAACAGCCAAGCAAGACAAACCAGGATGAAACAAGATACCGAAGTGCTACAGTGCAAGCTAAAGAGGAGCCTATAAGGAAAAATAATAGAACTACAATCAGGAAGAGAAAACTGAAACCAGCGATTTAAGTGAGGAAGGTCAGAAGATTTTAAATGGGTTGAAGGACATAATGAATAGAGAAGAAATAAAGAAAGGATTATCAACATTAAAAGGTGTTAATAGAAGAAAATTTTCATATGTAACAAGGAAAGTATATTCTGTTATCAGTAGGATTGATAATAAAATTATAGGTGACACTAACTTATTGATTTATGTTAGAGGGGTTAGTAGTTAAAAGTAGTTATTAGCAGACTAGGTATTCCTCAAGGAAAGAAAAGAAGGAGCATATGTGGAAAAAAAGATTAGAAAATAAAGTGAAGACTTTAAGACAAGATCTCAATAGAATAAAAGCTTGGAATCAGGAAAAGTTAGGAAACACAAGATTTAGATATTCTTTTGAAAAAAAATACTAAATCAGGGAGAAAGGATTTGGGATAGCCATGGAGGAGTTGAAAGAGCTTATCATAGCAATAGCAAGTAAGCCTTCCAGATATCACTAAAGTATAGACCAGTATCAACAAAACATTGATTGAGACAGACCAGAGAATATTTTATCGCCAAATACATGGAGTTGAAGAAACTATTCAAAATAAGAACCCTAATGCACAAGAAACTAGAAAGTTAAGTTCTGCATTGATAACGGAGATGCAGCATGGTTAAAGAAAGTAAGAGAAGTAACTAATGAATTAATGAGGGAAGTTTTAGCAAGAATGTCCAGTTGGAAGGTCCCGGGACATGATTTACTTCAACAGTACTAGTTAAAGAAATTTAGTAACTATACAGGAGACTGAGAGAACTTCCGGATTGACTGAACGGTGGAGTTGTACCTAATTATATGACTAGATGGAGGACTGTACACGTTATGAAAGACAAAAGCAAGGCCAATATAGCCAGTAATTATAGACCAATCACTTGCAAAACCTGTTGATAAGAATGCTCTCAGAAAGCATTTATGAGCACTCTTGGCAGCCAGAGTGTGCTGTCAGAAGAACATAAATGTTGCAGGAAGAAGGCTAGAGGAATGCACAAACTATTATACATAAACAAAGCAGTCCCAAATGAAGTGAAATCTAGAAAGAAAATGTCAACAATAGCATGGATAGGTTATAAGAAAGCCTATGACATGATTCCACACACATCGATAAGTGAATGTTTGAGAATCGACAGTATTGCTAAACGACGTAAGAGAGTTAATTAACTATCGCATAAAGAAATGATAGGTAGATAGAGCCGTAGGGTGAGTTAATATCCAGAGGAATTTTCCAGGAAGTCTTTGTAGTAAGACTAAAAATGAGCTACATTCCTTAATAGAAGGAAAATTCTTCAGCAAAGACATATGTCTGGAATTTGGCACAGATAAGCGTGCAAAATTAGTTATAAACAAGGGAGAGGTAGTCGGCATTGAAGGTATTCAATCACCAGATGGCTAGGCATTAAGATCACTGAAAGGACAAAGGTATAAATGTCTAGGAATATTAGAATCTGACAGAGAATTAACTATAGTAATGAAAGCAAAAACTGAGAAGTACATTAGAAGGCTGTGGAAGTTATTGAAGTTGAACCTAAATTGTCCAAACCTACTGAAAACTGTAAATACTTAGGCAGTATCGTTACTTAGATATACAGCAGCTTTTGTACATTGAAGAAAATCTGAATTAGCAAATCTAGACAGAAGAACTAGGAAAGAATTCGTCCAAGAGCAGGTGTATCAAGATTGTACTTACGTAGAAAGGGAGACAGTAGAGTATTTATAGCAGTAAAAGACTGTGTGGAGTTAGCTAGAGTATACATAGCTTCCTATGTAGGTGATAGTAACGACATTTTCGTAAGAGCCGTTAGAGTAACAGTAGAAGATTGGGAAACCAAAAAGACAAATGAAGTTAAAAATCAGAAAATAGAAGCAAGATTATTTGACTGGTAAGAGAAGGCTCTTCATGGTAGATTTCGAATGTTAGTGGTATAAAATAGTGATCGTGTGACATGGTTGTGGTTTCAGAAAAGAAGGCTCAAAATAGAGACAGAAAATTTGTTAGTAGCCGCATTGAGGACTAATTGGATACAAGCATTGAGAACTAATTGGCTACAAGCCAAGATAGATAAAAATCAGGTAGATTCCCAATGTAGTTTATGTAAATCAAAGAAGAGTGTTACTCATAGTTACTGAATATAGTACGGTGGTAAGAAAAGAATACAAGACATGACAATTTAGGAAGAGTGATCCACTGGAAGTTGTATGGAAAGCTAGGATTTTACCATATAAATAAGTGCTAAGGACAAGAAAGTAAGAAATATTGTCGGATTTTAACATTCAGACTGACAGAATAGAAGCTAGAAGGTCAGATATAATAGTAGTAGACAAAGAGAATAGTATGTGACAGTAATTGACTTTGAAGAGAAAGTCAATATGAGAGGCATAAAGAAAGTAGGAAAATATCAAGATCCAACCCTTGAATTACAGAGGCTATGGAACATCGCGTAAAATGTACCCTTGGAGTTATAAGTGCACTAGGAACTCTCTCTAAAGATTTGAACAGGTAGACAGACGAAATGGGTAAAAAAAAACCTAGTTTAGTGCAGCTCCAGAAAACTATTTTACTAGGGACAACTAGGATACTTAAAGAGGTTCTTGGCATCTAAGATTATCGTTTGGAATTTTTTCCAATAGTCTCATCAGTTGTGTGTGAATAAAATAGTTGGCAAATAGGAATCCGTCTGTTTCAGATCCTGATACTGCATCTGAAGAGTTTTGTGCCAGGTGCAGGTGGTGGTGCAGTGTCTGCTGTGTCTACACAGACCCACACGGGGGTGGCAGTTTTGCATGCAGCAACTGCATTTGAAGAAGCTTGATGCCGGCGATACTGACTTTTGCGAGCTGGCAGAAACGTTAGCACGCCGGGCGAAATGCGTAGCCGTATTTCGTCTGCCGTTAGGTTCTGAGTTCAAATTCCGCCGAGGTCGACTTTGCCGTTCATCCTTTCGGGGTCGATTAAATAAGTACCAGTTACGCACTGGGGTCGATATAATCGACTTAATCTGTTTGTCTGTCCTTGTTTGTCCTCTCTGTGTTTAGCCCCTTGTGGGTAGTAAAGAAATAGATACTGACTTTTTTCTTTTTTCGAGCGAGCAAGTTCCAGTTTCTCTTCCTATCACTCATCCCCTTTCATTGAACTCGTTTTCAGCGTGGACGATCACTTGCGACATCCAACTATCTCAGGGCGTCAAGATACAGTTGCGGCCAAAATGTTCATAACGGCATTGTTTTCGTCAGAAAAGTAGGTATAATTTTTTATCAAAGTTGTTTTATATTCTATAATTTTCACAGACAATAAATACAATATTATTTGTTATTGTCTGAGATTTTGGTGTAATTTGAGAGGATAATACAAAAGCTATGGATGATTTAGTGATTTACTGCAAAACCCATGGCGGCCAAAATGATCAGAACGGTTGCTTTTACTTCGTGTTTTAGTATATTTAACCGGCGAACTCTAATGTTTTGAATTTGTTTACGTGACGGTTCGTTTACTAAACATCAGTAAGAATATCTGCAGTGTACTTTGTTAATATAATGCCACTTACTCCGTTACCAATTCGTCAGCAGATTATTAAGCTTCGAAAGAAAGATAATTTAAGTATTGGGTCTATTGCAAATATTGTGAACAAGTCAAAAAGTGTTGTTCACAGAATTCTTAAAGTCTACGATGATTGTGGTTCGTGTGAAGCAAGAAAGTCTACAGGTAGACCAAGAAAAACGACCAAGAGAAAAGATCGTGCTATGGTAAAGTTGGTTAAAAAGGACAGATTTAAAACTGCTGCTGCTGTTTCTCAGGAAATGAGCATTGCACAGAAGAAAACTTTATCTCGAAAAACTGTGTCTCGTCGTTTCGTTGAACATGACCTACAAGCAAGAGCACCTGCAGGGAAGCCACTGATCAGCTCCAAGAATAAAAAGTGTCGTCTTACCGTTGCAACCGAACATGTGTTATGGTCTCAAGAAAAATGGCAAACGGTGCATTTCAGTGATGAATATAAGTTTGGCTCAGATGGGAAAAGTAGGTGAAAAGTAGGTGAAAAATTGTCGCCTAAATGCCTTAAGACTAGTATTAAATTCGATGGAGGAAGTGTCATGGTTTGGGGGATGATATCTGGAGATGGTGTGGGCCCTTTGGTACGATTACATGGAAAGGTAAATGCAGGAGTTTATAAACAACTTGTAAAAGATCATGTCTTGCCTGTGCTGAGAAATTCAACTAAGCGACCACCCATATTCATGCAGGACAATGACCCATGTCACAAGGCTAAGGTGGTCATGAACTTCCTCAAGGCTGAAAAGGTTATTGTTATAGATTGGCCTGCTAAAAGCCCAGATCTCAATCCTTTTGAAAATGTGTGGAATATTCTAGGAAAACGTTCGAAAGCCAGAAATCCTAAAACAACTGAGCAATTATGGAATGCCCTTCAGGAAGAATGGAATAAGATCACCCAGCAAGAAATTGAAAATTTAATTTCCTCATGCAGTCGAAGATGTCAAAGTGTGATTGAAGCTAAAGGGCTTCACACTAAATATTAAATAATTCCAGTATTCTCTGTCATTTTTGATTATTTTGTTATTTTTTCAACCGTTCTGATCATTTTAACCGCCATGGGTTTTGCAGTAAATCACTAAATCATCCATAACTTTTGTATTATCCACTCAAATTACACCACAATCTCAGACAATAACAAATAACATTGTATTTATTGTCTGTAAAAATTATAGAATATAAAACAACTTTGGTAAAAACTTATACTTACTTTTCTGACGAAGACAATGCCGTTCTGAACATTTTGGCCGCAACTGTATATTGACTTCAGATTTCTCTTACAGTCGTCTTTGAAACGAAGTTGAGGTTGTCCTTGTGCTCTTGTTCCCATGCAGGAGGTCTTTTGGCATCCTTCCTTACAGAATCAACCTTGATGGTTGTGGTCAGTTTTCTTTGTCAGCCTCCCAAATCTGAAGGATGTTCTTCCAACTCTTCTGCTAATCTTAGGGCCCAAGGAGAGGTTATCAGTGATGGTAGAGCAGAGATAGGTGACTTCATGGACTACCTTCAGCTCGTAGTTGATGATAGTAATTGTGGAGCGCTTGACACTTTGACCCAGTACTTTGGTTTTCTTTAGCCAAGCCTAAATTCGTGACAGACCCGTGAGGCGTTGCACTTGCTCCTCAGAGTGTGCTGGAGAGAACACTTCAACGTCGTCTCACCGCGGCGGCAAAATACGGAAAGGAAACAACAACAATAATAATAATGATGATGATGATGATTATAATCACAAGAACCACAACAGAATTATTAGCAATGAAACTAGTATTTGTTCATGTTGATATCAGCTTATTATTAGCATTTTACAGATTGGCATTTGCTGTTTTCTTTCTAGTTTTTCATTACTTTATAGCATAAGGACACTTCTAGGTTTTCTTGCTGCATGACATTTGAAAATGAGGTACTTAGGAGGTGAGCGCGTTACTTCCGCAATCAATAAAAATCCAAGCTAAATTTGTTACAACGTGTCAGCCACTTCAGTGGGTAGTGTGATTGGCTAAAACAAAAATATGGAAGATATTGCTCTATGAAATGAAACGGAAAAATTGTTGTATGTGAAAGAAAGTATTTGATCACAATAACAATTCTATAAACGGCATGGTATATTTTTTCAAGAAGTCAAAGATTGCGTTATTATAAAACAACGTTACAAAACAAAAATACAACGAAAAGGTTATATAAGTTGAAACATCAAAGTAAATGCATTAATAGGGTTGATGATGTAGGAACGATATATCTACAACGGAAAAGATAGAAGATTGGTTATCATAACAGCTATCCCCACAACATGAATATAGAAATATATACACATACATACACTAACGCAAATGTTGATGTGTGTGTGTGTGTGTGTGTGTGTGTGTGTGTGTGTAATTAATAAGGACAAAAGCAGTATTAACACCACAGGGCAATCTTGATCTCCAATTTATTCATTTATTGGATTCTTTTCTTCGTTTGGTTTTTCGTGAATGAGGGAGTTTGGCAAGGCTACCCTCTTTTTAATTTCCTGCCATGATGTAGGTTCATTTGGAACGTTGGGCAGAGGGAGATCAAGTTGTTCTTTTAAAACATTTACCCCTACTCCATCTAGATGCCCCAGATCTTTTAGCAAGGTGTTGCATTGCCGTGAGCCCTTGAATCACAGACTATTGCAGTACATGTTCTTCACACTAGACAGGACGACTGGAACCTTTGGAACAGTGCAGAGATCCCAGCTATCCATATATATATATGTACGCACACACACACACACACACACACATATATATATATATATATATATATATATATATAAAATTTTAATCTTCGGGTTTTTTAAAAATATGCTAGACCACTGGTTTTAATTGATTAATATCAATTTCTACCCTTATTTAATTTTAAATTTAAAAAATGTTCTCTAGCCGATAAATTGACTGATGTAGTTTATTAATTGCAGAGTAATTTCCGATTTCATCGCGCCAAAGTGAAGGCATTCGAAAGTTACACATAAATATAATTTGTGGAACTCTATGCATGCTGGATGTCGGTTGAGCGTTCTGTATTTAGTTCTGGAAATTGTGTTTTGTAAACGACAGACTATGCTGATGATCTTGCAGATATTTACGTATCCATATGCGTAAATATTAACAAGTGAAACTAATTAATACATAGGTAATCGTTTTTTATTTCGTATACTTTCATTTGTCTTGCTTATTTTTACACTTTGGTTTTTTGCTGAATTTTTTCTTGAGAACACTTTCTTCGTGGAAAATGGCAATTTTAACGTCTATATCTAGCATACAGGCTGTCCACTTTTAGTGATCAGTCCTCTAAATTTTGTATATATATATATGTATATATGTGTATGTATGTATTGTGTTGGCAACTAAGTACCAGTCGTTTTTTAAAAGTTAAATCTTTTAAAAGGTTTACTAAAACAAATAAAAACTAATTAATTAATAATGTATTCACCCTTGTTGTTTACAACTTCTTCCCAACGTTCAACACGATTTTCAATACCTCGTTGGTAGAAATCACCCGATTTCGACACGAAAAATTGATCCAACCAAGCTCTCAATACTTTATCAGTATTGAACGAAACTCCGTGCATAGCATTTGAAGAGATCGAAAGAGGTGGAAATCCGTTGATGCCAAATCAGGAGAGTACGGCGAGTGTGGCAGCACTTCCCAGGTATGCGTTTGAATGCCTTCCTTGGTTATATTGGCGATATGAAGACGGGCGTTGTCGTGCAGCAGAAGAACTCCATGCTGCCGAGATTAGGTCTTTTCTCTTGAATAGCCGTGTTGAGTCGTTCCATCTGTTGAACATAGAGTTCCGCGTTGACTGTTTGGTTCCGTTCAAGCAATTCGTAATAAATAATCCCTTCCCAGTCCCATCATACGTACAACATCGTTTTACGCGGACGAAGATCTTGCTTCACGCGCGGTGTAGCTTGTTTACCGGGGCTAAGCCATTCCTTACGCTGCTTTATATTGATGTGCATGCACCATTTTCCGTCGCCAATGACGATTCGGTAAAGAAATCGTTGCTTGTGTCGATGAGTTGAATGGTTACGACCGAGCAAACCAGCGGAGATTGTGGATCGTTGATTTTTGTTGTTGTCACTTAAAGCATGCGGAACCCATGCTCCATGCTTCTGAACCTTTCCCATCGAGTGAAGATACTTCTCTATAGCAGTGTGGGAACATTCCATTTTCTCTGACGTGTCGTTTGACGAGAATTTCGTGCAAAAGTTGCTTTAATTGCTCGACTGAACGGCCAGAATGAAGTGTGTCTTTGAGATCAAAATTTCCATTTTTGAACTTGGCATACCAATCACGAGCGGTTCTTTCAGCTATGGCACCCTTTCCATACACAGCACTAATGTCGCGAGCAGCTTTTGCGGCCTTAGAACCTTGATTAAAGGCAAAAAGAAGGTGTCGAAAATGCTCGTTTTTATTAACTTGACATTCCATTATAATAATCTGGAAATAAATAAATATTAACTAAAATTAACTAGAAAAAAAATTCCAAAATGACTCAGAAATAGAATTCTCGAAAAAAATAGATTCCAAAATTTAAAAACGCAATAGATTCTAAAATTTAAAACAAGGGCGGGAACTTAGATGCCAATCCAATATATTTTTAGATATCTTTACAAACAACACTTGCAAAGTGCTACCAGTCGAAAGCTCTGCATACTGGAAACCAGCAAGTTTATGGAGTCATCAGGAGAGAATGCACGCCGCTTTGGGCCCTACCTCTCGAGGGAATCATTGCACACCTGTCCCCCTCACTAAATTGAGGCCCCACTTGCGAGATCAACTGGTTATCAGGTTTCGCTCAATATTCTTCTAGCCATTACTCATCGTCTCTTTTAAACCAAACTCAGTGGTTTGTCTTTTCCACTCATAGTGGTATTTGCTTTACGATAACAACAATCGCCTCACAATTTGCTCAACGAATCCTCTACATCCAACTTCGATTGGAAAATACTTCACATTCCAACCTGCGTCTTCATATTCCTCCAGAAAGTTTTTATAACGGTCAATCATTCGAGCGCGAGAGGCGTCCATGTTATCTTCATGAGGAACCGTTAACTCCGCTAGATTAACTACATTTTTTCATACCATATTATGATATCCGGTTTCTTCCCATCGGGATGTGAAAAAATCTCTGGTAAATCTGCAGCGACCTCTCAATAGCTCTCTTCTCTCTGATTCCTTTCTTTTGACGCTGTTACTAACAACAGATCTGCATTGGTTTGACATCATACTTGCAAGCGGTTTGAACCGATCTGCGCCAAATCCAAGTCCCTTCCGACGATCTTGCGTTGCACCCACCATATCTGGGTGCGTAAGTGAAGACAGAATGTCATCAGTCTCTGCTTCAGCTTTCCACATACCAAACTAGTGCAGTACGTGGTCCTCACTATAGACAGAACATCAGGGGCCTATGGAACAGTGCAGAGGTCATAGCTATCCATATATATATATATATATGTATATATATATATATATATATATAATATATATATATATTATATATATATATATATATATATATTATATATATATATATACGTAATAATGAAGGGTGAAATTAATTAATTTGGAATAATTATCAATTACACCAAGTAGTCTTCGGCATGTAGTCTACTTGGTGTAATTGATAATTATTCCAAATTAATTAATTTCACCCTTCATTATTACGGATAACCATATTTTATCTCAGTAGATGACCAGCATCTTGTTTTGGCTACACGCGGGTGGGAAGGGGCTGGTGACACAATCGTTTCATTCACAAATTGAATTCGGTGATACTAGTTGCGGATTCTAGCTCGCTCTGATACTGAGTTGAGTTGGTGCCTTCTAGTATCTCAAAATTCAATATATAATCATTTATGATTATAGTATTCTACGCTGAAGAGAAAAGAAGTTTCGGTAAGATAGAATTATTTAATATTTAATATTTAATTCTTATGCTTTCCTAAAAACTTGATTTCGAAACGTACGTCCGTAGATAACTTAAAAATGTATGATAGATTGCCGTCAATTCATTCTCTCTTACCTGTTTGTGTCTGCCTTCCAATTGCTGTTTTTACTGAGATCTCCCTTTTTAGTAGAAGAAATAGCTATAACTCTTTGACTGCTATTTCTAAATTCGGTATGTGGTAAGGCAATTCGTTGCTAAACCCTTTATCGCTTAGTATATATATATATATATATTATATATATATATATATATATATTATATATATATATATATATATATGGAGAGAATTCACGAAAAAACAAAAGACGAAGAAGGTGGTGTACAAAACAAACAGATGTATTGGTATTACGCTGGGGAATTGAAAAAGTCTTTTAGGTTTCCAGCCTACGCTCTTCCACAGAAAGGAACACAGAATATATATATATATATATATATAATCATATCAAAGGGAAATGGAATTTAATTAAAATTAAATACATTCAATTAAAATTTGCATTTACAGTGGTCTAACGCGTAAAAAGTTTTAGTCAAGAAGACTATATATTAGTCATACGATATAGTGTATATTTAAACACATAGAGAATCCACTTATAGGGATTCTAACTCATTAAAAAGAACAGCTAAGTTCTATAACCACAAAAATTAGGGATAAAATTCGACAGGAATAAATTTGGAAATGAAAAACATTTCCCATCAAGTTTCCTGGACCAATTGGTTTCTAAGCATCTTTTAGCGAGTCACGGAGAACTTTTTTTGTGGTCATAGAACTTAGCTGTTCTTCTAATGCGTTAGAATCCCTATAAATGGATTCTCTATGTGTTTAAATATACACTATATCGAATATATATAGTGGAGGCGCAATGGCCCAGTGGTTAAGGCGTTGCGTGTGTTTATTGAGCGAAAACACCTAAAGCAGCACAAGGCTCCGCGGGGGAGGGGGGCGACCCCTGTTGTACTCTTTCGCCACAACTTTCTCTCACTCTTTTTTCTTGTTTCTTGAGTAACGCTGCGATAGACTGGTGTCCCGTCCAGCTGGGGGGGGGGACACATACGCCAGAGAAACCAGGAAACCGGGTCCATGAGCCTGGCTAGGCTTGAAAAGGGCGAGAAAAAATATATATGTATATGTATACACACTTATACATAAATATGTGTGTGTATGTATATGCATGTATATATCCGAAAGTGCGTGTGTGTGTGTTTGTGTGTGTACACGTGCACGATCGTGCGGGAGATCATTTGTGAGTGTATATAGACAGATAGATAGGCAGGCAGATTATATATAAATTTATATGTAAATATATACGTAATTTGTATAGACTTAATTTTCTGAAGCGTGTTATATAAATAAGATTATGAAATATTTAATGTTTCTTAGTGAACGTGGCGTATATATAGTTTCTATATTTTGTTTGTCGTGTTTTTCTTTTTCGTAAGAAGTCTCTTATTAAAGCGTATAAAACAAAATCCGACATAAATACGCGCATGTTATTTTTACATATCCTCTATTAGAAAAGGTGCAGCTTCACATTTGTATACATATTTGTATACATCTGTCTGCGCATATTAGATAGATACATACATATGTACACACATAAACACACTCACACATACACACACATATATATATATCAAAAACAAGAAATTGTAAAACGTTTTTGTTATTATCTATTCACCATTACATATGTACACACGTATATCTATCTATGTAACATATCTATGTGTGTGTGTATTATGTCTGTATGCATGTATGTATGTGTGTGTGTGTGTGTGTGTGTGTGTGTGTGTGTGGTGTGTGTGTGTGTGTGTGTGTGTGTGTGTACGTCTTGTGGACGTACATACATATATACTCGCAGACCTTTAGATATACAATAAATAAACATATGCATAAATATATATCAGTATGTTTAGTTGTTCGGGTTTTTCCCTTATGTTTCCTAATAATCGATGTGCAATCGAGGATGCGAAAGATAGAAAAAAACGTGGTATTTGTAGGAAGAACTCTTTGTTCTGAATGCTATACATGCCGAGTGTTTGTAAAGGTATATTTTTTATTATTTTAAGTCTCAAGAGAATGATGGTTAAGTATATTTCACATAGCCTTTAATTGGAATTCGATTTACTAATGGAACGTTTTTGTTTTGGAAAAAATTGAATACATGATATTTTGTTTGAGTAATCAGAACATTTATCAAATCTTTAGAATTTCACACATGCATATCTATCTATCTATCTATCTATCTATCTATCTATCTATCTATCTATCTATCTATCTATCTATCTATCTATCTATCTATCTATCTATCTGTCTACCTATCTATCTATCTATCTATCTATCTATCTATCTATCTATCTATCTATCTATCTATCTATCTATCTATCTATCTATCCTTCTTTCTTTCTAGTTTACACAAATTTACATATATATTTTTTATTATTTTACTTGTTTCAGTCATTTTAACTGCGGTCATGCTGGAGCACCACCCCTAGTCGAACAGGACTTATTCTTTGTAAGCCTAGTACTTCTTCTAACGCATTTTCCTGCCGAACCTCTAAGTTATGGGTACATAAACACACCAAGATCTGTTGTCAAGCGATGGTCGTGGGACAAACACAGACACAAAAAACAATTACTTCCTATTCGATGCAACATACTACCGCCAAAAATGCGGTATTACAATGGGAACGAAAGCAGCGCCTGTCTTTGCGAACCTAATAATGGGTTTCTTTGAATCTACCCTATATGAACTTCCGCTCCAAAAATTTGGACCCCCATTCCACCAGTATATAAGAGAAAACTGGAAAAGGTACCTAGACGATTGTTTTATCACCTGGAATGAAACCTATGATAAATTCCTGGATTTCAAATCCACACTGAACAATATAAACCCCAACATCCAATTTACAATGGAATATAGCAAGGAACAGCTACCATTTCTAGACATTTTGATTATAAAAAATCCAAGAACTAAATTGAAACTGACATCTACTACAAACCAACAGACTCAAAACAGTATCTCCTTTTCAGTTCATGGCATCCTAAACACACCAAAATAAATATCCCCTTCAATCTAGCAAAATAATCTGTACAATTTTATCTGACACAACCACTCGGGAACTTCGCCTACAAGACCTCAAAATAACACTCATTGAACGTTAATACCCACCCACACTAATAGACTATGAAATTACACGTTCCAAGAAATTGGACACAAACACACTAAGGACAATAAAAAAAACACCACACCTCACTTTAAATCATTCCCATACATATCAACCCACAACCCCAGAAACAATGAAACGTACAATACAATTGTACAAAATCTCCCTCTGCTCACTCAAGACCCGAAAATGAACAACATTCTAAATACACATAAACTCCTCAAATGCAAAAAAACAACACAAATCACTCAAGAGACTCCTAAAAAGTGCAAAATTATACTCAATACATACGATACCAACTGTTAAAAATGCAGACGACCTAATTGTGGTACATGCCCATACCTTACTAAAGGCTCGGAATTCACATTCCAGCAAGGAGAAAAATTCTCAATTAAGACCAACTTCACATGTGATTCCCAGAACTTTATCTATGTCCCAACCTATTATGTGGGCCAAATGAGTCTTACTTTAAGACGCAGAGTCACGCTGCATAAAGAGCAGGTTCGTTTTCCTCAATACAGGCAGATAGCCCTGAGTGAACATATCGACAGATACCAAAAGAAACAAAACGCCGAATTTCCATATCTTTCCATTATACCAATGCAAAGATTCAACCTCCTTACAAGAACGTCTAAACAAGAAAACCCTGTTCATACAAAAGTACAGGCCACACCTTAATATACAAACTTGAACACTTCAAAAATTATTCTGAGGAGTTAGTTGTCCCCCTTGCCACCTGTTGCCTCCCTTGGTCCACTCTCGAGACTCATTCTTATTTTTCAAATATCCAAAATGGCAAGATCCCTTTGTCACAAGAATTGATTACTTCACAATGTCCCTTGAAAAGCTAATGTAAATAGTGAAAACTGGTTGGACATCACGACATCCATAAAATATGTATATATATTTTTTTTAAATTCTTTATAAAAAGATATTAAATTATGTGAAACGAAAGCATTTCTATTCCACTTTTTATGTTCTCCACATATTTTCAACTCATAATTCTGCCACCTGGTGTATACTGAATCTCTAGTATTTTCGCTATATATATATACACGCACACACGACAGACTTCTTTCCGTTTCCTTCTGCCAAATCCACTCACAAGGCTTTGGTCAGCCCGAGACCATAGTAAAAGGTACTTGCTCAAGGTGCCATGCAGTGGGACTGAACCTAGAACAATGTGGCTGGGAAGCAAGCTTCTTCCCACACAGACACGCCTGCGTCTATATATAAATTTATAATCAGGGTATAAGATTGTACACAGCATTGATAGAAATGAGAGTACCTCGGTCTGAACGTAACCTATCAGTTTTGGAAATGTTTTCATATAAAAATCAGGTTCTTTCATTTTTAATTATACGAATTCCCGTTGACCAAAACTATCCTATAAATCTCTCACATATATACTTTATATCCAGTAACAACTACCACCCTCCTATAAGTAATCCAAACATTTTACGAATATTTAGATTACCAAAATCTACTTGAGAATCCACAATTTAAAAACTGAGGCAACCAATTACGCAGACTCATTTAACCGTATATAATTCAAGTTTAATATGAAAGCTAATTCTCATCTCTAAAATAACTGACAACCATAAATTATTATTTAGAATAAACAGTGGTAACGAACACGTAACAGCTTACATTCCTGAATAAACAAGTTGGCTTTCTATAAAATCCACAACTATAAAATATAAAAGTAGATCCTACAAATCATAATTTATTATGTTCTCAAAGGCAACTATTTATTAGTCACAACACACGATTCTTTCAACTATAACGGTTAAAGATTAACACTATCTCGTTTAAAATAAGAAAAATTTAACGACAGTCATCTTTACAGCTGATGCAATAAAATATAATTTGGAAGCGAAATATAATTACTTACTTCAGCTTGCATTCACACTACATACACCCCGGCATGTTGGTTTAATATCTGATATTATTCCCTTTAGCCCATTTCTACTCTCGTCTTTAAATTTTCATCTTTTATTTTTATTAACTTTCTTTTCACTATATATATTTCCTCCTTTCCTCAACATTTCCCGCGAGGTTTTGATAAACCTTCGTCTTTGACATTTGCCTAAACGTTAACCTTCTGATTTAAAATTATCTCTCCATTCTTCTAGACGTTACTCTGCTCTAAATTCAATGTATTTTAAATACGTATCATTTCCTTTCACTTATCCCTATTTGGTAAGCCATCCGCGGTGAACATTCGAAGAATAAACTACTTCAGTCTTTTCTTCAGTTAATGTCTTCGTACTTTAATTACCGAAGCTTAAACTTGGTAGAGCGTTAGACAACATGCCTTGTGGTAATTAGTTGCAAATTCTTACGTCTTGTGTTCAAATCCCAGCGTTGTCATTTTTTGTCAACCTTCGGTGGAATATCAAATACAGTACTGAGAGTGATATAATCAACAAATTCCTTTTCCTCATATTGAAACATGAGCGTGTGTAAGAAACCATTTAAGAACATATGTTTATGCGTACTAGTGTGTGTGTGTGTGTGTGTGTGTGTGTGTGTGTGTGTGTGTGTGTGTGTGTGTGAGCGTGCGTGCGTGCGTGTGTGTATGTGTGTGCGTGCATGTGCACGTATCTGGTGTGTTTATTATGAAGTTAGAATAGTTCGGGAATCCTTTTGTGTCCCCTTTATACAACGTAAAAGAAGCAATATAACTGGTGCAACGTAAAAGAAGCAATATAACTGGTGCAACGTGACAAGTCCACAATTCGATTTTGAATAGGCTTGGACAGACGCATGCTACTCGAATACAAACAGCTGTATGCAGAATTTCATCGACACTTCACTGAAGTGTACGAGACACGTGGTGAGTCTGGGACAGGCTGATATACCACGCATTTCGTTCAGGGATGCGGCATTCTGGTAGATGCTGATTAAAGCCAAAGATATGATGATGAGCTGCGCAGGGGAGAAATCTCTGGAACTGGATGATATGCACTTCGAGCTTTATTTTCATATGTCACACTTTTTCGGGGATTTCTGGCTGATCAAACTGGAAAGCTTGCTCTTCCGCTTTCTGTGGAAGTGATGTGATCCGCTCGTTAGACGGTACATCTACTGTCAGCAGCTGCTGAGTGGAGGGTCGGGTGTGTTGTAGTCAATGATACGTAGACATCGCTGAGGCTGCGACATCTTCAGCGTTTTCTTAACAGTGAGCAGGTGTAGTGACTGTTTGCCGGACAGAATTTTCCGCAGCTCGTCTCATGGACAGAGCTACAGTCCTGAATCAAGCGTAGCCCAAGAAAGGATGCTTAACACCCGAAGCGTCGGCAAGCGCTCATAGCCCTCAGCCATCGGGTAATGCGGTCAGTGGAAATTCCACGTTGGAATTTTATAGGGGATTAGTGGCGGGCATGAGCGACAAGCTCTTCGGAGAAACCCGATAAGAATTGTCTAGCTGGTCTTTTCCGGAAGACTTTCGGACCTGGGCCTATGGATAATTATCTGAAATCCTTAGCTTAGCAGTGCTACTGGGAAGCTTTACCGGTTCGAGAACAGCTCTAAAGGCAAGACAATGCTGTCAGATGAAAGTCGACGAGAGCTTGGCCGAAGAGGAAAGTATCTGTCATCAGTCTTTTCAATCCTGTCCACCACACGACCGTTTCCGCTATAGCTACCAGATAGAGAAAAATTGCTTTCCCTTCTCGGCCGAAAGAAGGCGACGGGGCGATCTTTACAATGGACTCGGTTGATAACCGGATCCATCCTACACGTGTTGACTTCTGTTCCACAAAGCTGCATAAGTCAGCAATGCCCGACAATGGACGAGCGCATGCTGAACGGTTTCATCGCCCTGCGCACATATCGGACTGCAAATTTTTATACATTCTATGCATTGTTATTATTATTATTATTATTATTATTATTATTGATATATATATATATATTTGTGTGTGTGTGTGTGTAGTACATATAGATGATATATATGCATATATATATGTACATATATATATATATATATATATATATATATATATATTATATATATATATATATATATGTATGTATATATATATGTACATATGTATATATGTATATGTATATATATATGTATGTATATATATATATTTGTATATATATATGTATATATATATATGTATATATATATGTTATATATATATATATATATGCATATATATATATATATTATATATATATATATATATATATATATATATATATATATATATTATATATATATATATATATATATATATATATATATGCATATATATATATTATAAAAATAGGGTTCAGTAAAATAATTTACTTTACCACACACCGAACTTTTTAGAAATAGCAGCCAAAAATTTTAGATATTCTTCTACTGTAAGAAAAATCTCCCAGACAATGCATACTCAAAAATAACTCTCACAGGTAGAGAGGGAAAAATAACGAAAGATCACACCTATATTAGATTACCTGAGAACAGGGCCGTTTCTGGATTAGTTGATTATAAAGATCAACATTTCCTTCGTCAGCTCAAGGATTTCTTATATTTGGATTTGAAAGTACTAAAAATCAAACATACCCGTCTGGTATGAGTAATCCCAGACAAAACATATCAGACCGCCAGTACCAACGAATTCAAAAATACAAGTGAGGTCTCGCATTCGTCCCCTTCCTCCCACGTGGGTTACAGAGTGATACATTTCTACAGAGAGAACTGTAGTTAAAATTTCAGGGAGAGAGAATTATATTGTCAATAATAAAAGGGTAAAACTAATTAATTATTAATTAATTTTACCAAGTAGTGTTCAGTATGTAAAAAGACCATTTACGGTATATTTGAAACGTTACATTATAAAAATAGGGTTCAGTAGAATAATTTACTTTACTACACACCGAACTTTTTAGAAATAGCAGCCAAAAATTTTAGCTATTTCTTCTACTGTAAGAAAAATTTCCCAGAGAATGCATACTCAAAAATAACTCATACAGGTATAGAGGGAAAAATAACGAAAGATCACACCTATATAAGATTACCTGAGAACAGGCCCGTTTCTGGATTAGTTGATTATAAAGATCAACATTTCCTTTGTCAGCTCAAGGATTTCTTATATTTGGATTTGAAAGTACTAAAAATCAAACATACCCGTCCGGTATGAGTGATCCCAGACAAACCATATCAGACCGCCAGTACCAACGAATTCAAAAATACAAGTGAGGTCTCGCATTCGTCCCCTTCCACCCACATGGGTTACAGAGTGATACATACAGAGTGATACAGAAACGGGCCTGTTCTCAGGTAATCTTATATAGGTGTGATCTTTCGTTATTTTCCCCTCTATACCTGTGTGAGTTATTTTTGAGCATGCATTGTCTGGGAGATTTTTCTTACAGTAGAAGAAATATCTAAAATTTTTGGCTGCTATTTCTAAAAAGTTCAGTGTGTGGTAAAGTAAATTATTTTACTGAACCCTATTTAGAGTAACGCCATAAACTGGCCATATCTATCTTTATCTATCTATCTATCTATCTATCTATCTATCTATCTATCTATCTATCTATCTATCTATCTATCTGTCTATCTTATCTATCTATCTATCTATTTGTCTGTCTGTCTATTGATGTCTGAAGACTAGCCACAACTCAGAGTACCAAGGAGTTTTAATCAAACTGTTTTGAGATAGATAGATAGATAGATAGATAGATAGATAGATAGATAGATAGATAGATAGATAGATAGATAGATAGATAGATAGATAGATAGATAGATAGATGTGTGGTAAGAAGCTTACTTCCTAACTACATGGTTCCAGTTTCAGTTCTACTGCGTGACACCTTGGGGAAGTGTCTTCTACTATATCCTCGGGCCGACCAAAGTCTTGTGAGTGGAGTTGACAGGCGGAAACTTAGCGTTTCAGCAAGTAGAATGATAGAGTAAGTACCAGGCTTAAAGGGAATAAGTACTGGGTCGATTCATTCGACTAAAAATTCTTCAAGACCGTTCTCCAGCATGACCACTGTCTAATGACTGGAAATCCATCCAGTGAGAGGTAAATATCATTTAATATACACAGTACTTAAATGTGAGCTGCTAATAGTGTCATGCCGTGGATACACAATACATCAGCAGGTATATAGAATGTGCCTTGTGTCTCCGAGCAATCTTTCAGGCTCAAATAGACATGGTTGCTTTTATTTCTAAGATAGGGCGTGATATAAGAGAACATACAGGTAGATGCAAAAGATGAAACAAGAAAACAAACGGTGAATGAAAACGAACTCCAAGGACCAAACAATAATTGGTACTACCTTGACCTTCATTTTCCACAGCCGGTCTATTTTTTCGCATTCCTTCTTAACCATTCGTGTGTTAAAGTGCACTTGATATGAATTATAGAGTACATATGGCTCATTTTGACTGCCACCACTATATCCAGTTTGTTGTACTCAAGCATCTGGTCTTTGTGCCTTAAGCTCTAAACTCCCATTTTTTACAGTTTCCAGTGCAGCCCTTTAGCTACCTCATCGTGTTGCCACAGCTTATATTGGCTTGGGGCAAGTCGAGGGCATTCGTTCAACATATGGGCAATGGTTTCATCAAATCTATTACAGATAGATACTTTTCTTCATTTCTAAAGTTGGCCTTCCAGTTTTGTGGCCAAAGCTTGGTCTTGTGCTGCCAGTATAGTGTCCACAATTTCCTTTTTAGTGTTCTTTTCTTTAACTAGTCACACTTATGCTCTCCAGTAACTTCAGTTGTAGTTACATAGAATCAACTGTGTTGTCCCTTGTTGCGTAGTATTTTATCATGTCCTTGTATTTCTTGTTTTGTTTTCTTTTATCCTCCTTTCAATATGCCCGCATATCTAACTGCCTTGGTTTCCTCACTTTGGGTTAGATATCTCAGTAAGTTCCCATGTGCAATACGCTACACATACTTCCATATTTATCAGTCCCCATGTATAGACGAGCAATGTCTGCAAGTGGATTATTGGTTCCAAGCACTGTTATGAGCTTCCTTGTCTTCCTGTCCAGTTCATTTAGCTCATTCTCTGTCCACTTCAGAGTCGCAGCTTTATACCGAACCACTGCGACATTTGAGCTAGCCATGACGTGTAGACTTCTATCAATGCTTGAAGTGATTATGCCTGTTTTCCTCTTAGCCATATCTATCTATCTTTCTATCTCTCTCTCTCTCTCTCTCTCTCTCTATCTATCTATCTATCTATCTATCTATCTATTATTGTTGTTGTTGCCATTATTATTACTATTTCATATACACTCAACAGATTAGATTGTTAGAAAGAAAGATTCCTAACATCGGGATACAACAAGTAACCTTAGATACCAAGAATCCTCCTAAGTATCCCTCCTAAGTATAATAGCACTGTTATCTGGAACTGTACTAAACTGGGTTTTATGCCTATTTCCTCTATCCATGTATTCAAATCTTTAAGGATAGTTTTTAATGCACCTATAACTTTAGGGATACATTTTACCCGCACTTTCCATAGTCTCTATATAATCATAGAACAAAGTACGAGTATAATATTTAGTCAAGAGAAAGAAACAATGCATACATGTAGAGATGCAACATCAATAACTTTATAACCCCAAACTCTGTACTGAAATGCACACTACGAAAAGTAAATACAAAGGATTAGCAATAGCCATGCTCTGGCCGTATTCATTTTTCCTATCCCCGAAGAAACAAATAGGATCTATTCCCTCCACTGTTCAATGGAGGGAATGCAACTGCCCGAAACGTTTACTTTTCTTTCCTTTCTTTACGCTATAACCTAGGTGCATTGACTTTCTACTCTAGTTCATTGTTTTTATAGATTTTTTTGTTGTTTCGTTTAATTGTTTACCTTGATTTTTTTCATCTCTTATCTAGATATCAATCAAAGCACTAGCAGAGACATTATCTGAATTACTACAGGATTTAATTATTTATTATATTCCTAATGGAATATAGTATTTATCATATTCCTAATTGTCATAAAAAAGTTGGTCATCTGGCAGAGTAGTAAACACATCGACAGAAATGCCTTCCGTTATTATTTCCTACACTTTACCTGCTCAGTTCAATATCATTCCCAGGTCAACTTTGTTTTTTATCGCTCGGCTATTCATTAAGTGACAACTAAGTACTGAGGTTTCAACTACCTCATCCCTTCAAATTACTGGTCTTGTGACGAATTTAGAAACAATTGTCACGGATAGAACATCTTCCATGATGGAGCCCATCAATCAGGATATACAACAGCATGCAATAACATCAGCAGCAGTAGCACCAATGCTCTACAAGTCAGTTCAACACCGATAAGTCTATCCAATAAGTACGACAATCAATGAAATAAATCAATGCTAATGTATCAAGTCTTGAATGACGTGTACTAAAAATTTATATTGAATTGAAATAGACATGATACCATTCAAGATGTGTATTTTGTTGTATAAAATTAGAAAATGTAAGTAGATTTCCAAAAAAAAAAAAAGTTGATTTTACTAAAGTCTTGCAAATACTGACCCGAGAGGACTAAATAACAGTTTATCCTCTAAACAAGGTTATGCATTATATCTGTCTTACGTTTGAAGAGAACATAACTCTGATATGGTAGTAACTATGGTTACTACCATTGATTTAGGATTGACTTAAGAAGATACATATTTAAACCAAAAGTATCTGAGAATTATAAACGGAATTTTTAGAAGAAAAGAAATACATACCAAAATTAGAAACAAAAGGAAGAAGAAAACATCAAAATTAGCTTCCCCTATTTTTAGAGCACTGCCAACTTTAAAGGTAAAAACAAAAGTATAAAAGCCAATAAGTAAGAAAATGGATTAATGAAAGACTCTAATGGAACATTTTAAATATGAGATTAATCTGAAGGTGTAAATAGTTTAAGAATCCAAATCGATGGGGGATTTCCCTATGAACCAACCCAAACCCCAATCACAACTCCCAAATCTTAAAGATTATGAGAACTCTTGGCCATTATATACAAGAAAAATGTCAAACATCAATATTCCTAAGATAAACCAAAACTTATAGTGCAGATAATGCTGTAGTCACAACAGTAAAAGGGATACTGGCTTGCATCTAAACAAATTCAGTGATTCTCTCTTTTGTTTGAACCTAAAATAATGTTTCCATTTACTGAATATGGGTTTCTCATTGGAGCTGCCTTACCCAGAATTAACATTTTCTAAATATTCGCTTTAAGAATCTACTTTTTCTAATAAAAGAAAACATTTATTGAATCACTGTGTACGAAATAATCAGTCACAATACTATTAATGCAAATGTAATTAGACAAGCAGACAACTTATATTGCATTTGTTTGTGTGGAACAACTTATCAATTGATTGTATAAATAAAGTGTATAATTATATTCCACAAAGTAATATATTCAGTGAGTTGCACAATTTGCATAGAGTGGTGAGAAAGTTGATCATTTACAACAAAAGCAAGTTTAAAACAAAAGATAGACATTCAATGTACTTTTAAATTCGAAATATCAATACAACTAAAGGGTATAGTAATTATTAATAACGTGCTAGTCTCAAGATAGCATATTCTTCAATACAAAAGGAAAAGTGAATAACCCAGTTATATTTAAGTAATGGACATCGCGACATCACGTATATGACGCGTTCCAGTTCATTTCAATGCAGTAACAGGAACATCTCCCTTTTTTATTCTTTATTTCTCTTTCCAGAAAAATTAAAATTAAGAATAAAATGTCCCAGGTAGATCCAGCTGGTTTACTTGAGCGTTTCCTAACCCAGGATCAGTGTTGGGTTCATCACTTTGAGCCAGAGATAAAGAGACAGTCCATGTAGCGGAAACACCACTCCTCACTTGCGCCAAAGTAGGCCAAGGTCGTTTCAACTGCAGGGAAAATAATGTCGTCAGCTTTTGGGGATGCAAAAGCTAGTGTGTTTATGGACTATCATCAGAAGGACCTGCCAACTTGCTGAGGCTATTATGAAAGTCTATGAAGACCAAATGCCAGGAAAATTGACGAAAGCTGTCTTGTTACTTCAAGACACATAAATCTTTGCTTTCATGGCTGCTGTGCGGGTTTGTATAATTGAACTGGTTGATCACCCTCCATAATCTCCTGATTTGACCCCATTTTACTCTCATCTGTTCCTCAACATGAAAAACACATGACTGGAAATCAATTGCATCATACCTGCTGTTGATGACATTTTTTTATAACAGTCTATGGAAGAGGTGTGTGGCCTGCAAGTGGGACTATGTTGAAAAATAAACGTTATTTGGTCACATTCCATGTGACTATCAACCTATGAACTTTTCAGCCTTCATCGTGTTTATGTGTGAGGGGTGCAGACAGACAGATAGATAGACATATGTATGGATGCATGAATGCATATGTATGTATGTATTATGTATGTATGTATGTATGTATGTATGTATGTATGTATGTATGTATGTATGTATGTATGTATGTATGTATGTATGTATGCATGCATGCATGCCTGTATGTATGTATGTATGTATGTATGTATGTATGTATGTATGTATGTATGTATGTGTATTTATGTATGTATACACATTCAGCAACATTACAACCAAAGAGGAGAATAGCAACAGTGATTATGCCAGTAATATGGAAGTAAAATAAGATGATTGGTGTGACAATAAAAATCTTTACAAAGTAGTTTATCATACTTATATCTACTAGTTAAAAGAGATTTTGAAGAAAATAACCTTGAACCTAAGGCATTTTTGCTGACTGAAAATGCCTGAGAAATCTCTATGCTCTACCAGTAAAATTTGTTTATCCACCACCAGACATTTCCGTACTCAAAACCATATATTAAAGAGTAATTTCTAACATCGAGTCTTACGACTTTCGCCCCACTCTCAAATACCTTGTAAAAGCAAATGGCTAATATACTGATTTATTTATAGTCTTCCTTGGTGGTGGCACTTACAGGACGTCCAGACCTTGTGTAATCTTCAAAACTCTCCTTTCCTCTCCTAAATTCAGCTACACACTTTTGCACAGTTGAAAAAGCTAATGTAGCAACGATGGCAGCACCAGTCACGAACCTACTATAAAACTAATGAAGCTTAAGCTTCAGGGCCCCTAATTCTGGAGGGGCCCCTCTAAAGCAACTTAATTTTTTTCATTCTGTCAATTTCTTTTGTTTTTGTATTTTGCCATGCAGATTGCTGTTACCAGTCTTAGTGGACAACGTCATCTCATACTCCTACGCAGAGTCTAGACACGCAGTGTCTAGCTACGAGCTGTTCTTCTTGATGTTTCTGCCGGTGTGGAATAGTATAAAAAATAAAAGTACAAATGACGCGCAAATAATTCGCTTTTCTTGAATTGTTTTGGAAATTTCACCCTTGCTCCTCTCATTGACAAATATGTCTACTACTACATCGGCACGGTAAAGATAAGAATTCTTATTTTCTCAGCGAGACACCATTATTTAATGACCAATGAAAGGGTTTACCTCCTAATTTTGAACTTATAGTCTGTTCAGTAACAAAGTATTTTTCTACTTTAAAAATTGTTTGAATATCACCTTGTACAAGATGGAGAATTTTAAATACACGAAGCAATCTAGCCTTTTCTCTAAAGAGATTAAGAGTAACTAGATGGTCCCCACACAATGAAGCAGTCTGGATAATTACAAATGGGTATAGGGATATTTTACAAACTCTCAAACATGTTTGAAGACTCAGAAGAGAAGCCTGAATGTAAGCGAGATGCAAAGAATTTATACTACAAGTTGGTAAAATAAGTATATGCTGTTTTAATAATCATTTAGGAAGAGGTTATGGGGCATTTTAACAAAACAATTAAGAAACTCCAAGCCCCCAGTTCTGTTGTATTCGAAGGTTACCTTCTGCTAGTATCTTTGCTTTCATTTGTTAAATAACTACAAGAAAATTCAGCCGACAAGATTGTCCACTATGAATTAGTAGCAAAAGGTTTATGTGAATATATCATCTCAAATTATTCTGATGCTTCCAAACACATTGTTACAAAGAAATTTGCAGATAGAACAAGTGATAGGGTTTTTCGAAAGGTGCTAAAAATGTAGGATAGAAGTTCTAAATCAAGTCTATGACTGCTTGATAATCCAGTTAAGCAAGAGGATGGACCCATATGAGCAGACTGCGAAAAGGTTCTAGTTCCTCTCAGAATTGATGAACAATTCAAAATTTGATGAGAACAGTATCAAACTTATAATATCGCATTTCAACGACAATATTGACCACAAATTAATAAATGAGTGTTATCAGTTCAAAGAGTATTTACATCTTAGGAAATCCCAGAACACTGAAGAAAACACACCATCTAAAATACAATGCATAGAAGTTCTTTAGCTTTTTTTGAGCAACAATTAATTGAAGTATCCCCTAATATTACCACTGCACTTAAGCTGTACTTGACAATGTCTATGACGATCTGTGAAGCAGAAAGGAATTTCTCAAAGCTTTCCTTTATAAAGAATAAATTTCAATCTACCATGACTGAAGAGCGCTTAAATTCCTTATGCATGTTGTTTCTAGAAAATGGCATTGCCAGGAAGCTCCCATATGACAAAGCTGTAAGGGAATACGTTGCTACAAAAAAAAAAACAGAAAAAGAGTATTTTGTAATGTTCATATGTATCTTAAATATAGGATTAATATTAGACTATATTAACTGGGGTATTTGTTATGTTTGATGTCTTTATTCTATGATGCATCATGCATGTATATAAGGTTTCTCTAATTTTCAACCCCCATAACTCTAAAAGTATAAGGAAGGCATAGCCTGGAAAATATTTGTTCCCACCAGTGACTTTGACAATCACAATCTGAAATGTAATGCTTAAATTTGTAAAGAAAACTGTGGTGATCTGCCATGGAACAACCACATCGACAAAGATATTGGTGATTACCCACACCTCGTTTCTGGTGGAAAGAGGGCTCATTATCAGATTAATTTTAAGGGCTCCACCTCACCACTCCACCATTTGGGCTGGAGTTCCTTGCAAGGGCGCGAACATTCTTTGACCCTTGTTGGATGGGACTCTATAACATTTTAAGTTTCAGGGCCCCAATATTGTGGACCCGCCACTGGTCAGCACCAATGACCTTGGGGGTTAAAACGTCTTTTTTTCCACGGGTACTTTACGACACCACAGTGCTAAATTTTGTCCATTTTCAAGAGAAGTTACTACTAGTTACATCTGAAGTCTTCTTTGAACAGTTAGATGTCAGTTTAGCTGCAAAGACATAATGCAGTTATTAACAAGCTCTAGCATCACATTAGTCAGCCAATGAACTTTTCAGTCCACCCTCGTATTGCAATAAACTAAACAATATTTCATGATATGCTGTGATTTATCACGGATTGTTATGGTTGCAGGAATGATTTTGCCTTGGAGGACAGTATAGCATTTGCTCTTGAAAGTATACAGAAGGCTGAGTGAAAGGGAAAATATATTGTTGGCTCTTAGAGTGATGAGTGAGGCAACATGAATGGAGGTACCCTGTAGTACTTGTGAATATAGGACGCCGTGAGTTGAAGACTTACCTGGATAGTATTTTGGCTTAAGTACCAGAAAGATGAGATTATTAAGGATAATTATTGTAACGTCTTTCTCAAAGGTACTACAGTGATAAATGGAAACTTTTCTAGGATTAGAATAAAAGAAAAGTAATCTTCAGTTTGTGGGATGAAAGATTGCTTTTGATAACGGACATATAGTAACATCAATACTGCTACAATCTGCTGGATAATGACGAAAGAAGGGAAAATCATTGTGATCCCCAGTAGACGACCAATTAATACACGTTTACGCGCATACACGCGTGCGCGCGCACAGACATTTGTCTAAAATTTAGACACACACACATACATACATATATATATATACATATATATATGTATATATATATACATATATATATATATGCACACACACATATATATACATTTATATACACATATATATAGACACACATATATATACATATATATACATACACATATATATACACATATATATATACATAGATATATATATAATTATACACACATATATATACATACATATATATTTAAATACATATGCATATATATACATATACATACACACACACACACACACACACACACATACATATATATATATATACTTTACACACGCACACATACATACATCAAATCACGAGGTTTCGGCCAAACATGTACCATTTGCTTACTCAAAACAAGATTAAGCACTGTGGAGGTACAGTGACACAGCCAACCTGTTATTTAGTTATAATTCTACACTCCGACAGAATTTCAGGGGGTGAAAAGCACACCTATGAATTCTTGCAATAAACACATGCACGAACGCACACATACATAGACACACACATGTGCAAACATGCACATACACATATTTTAATGTATGTGTATTCTATTATATCTACAAACACAAACACAGATTCACACACACACATTCCAACACATACATACATACATACATACATACATACATACATACATACATACATGGACACACACACACATACATACATACATACATACATACATACAGTTACAGGTACATACTAAACCGTTCTTTCATACATACACATACGAATATGGGTGGGAATCCATCAGACTCCCACACAGTGACAAACAGACTAAAGACCCTCCTAAAACTTAGCACGAAGCAAAGATGTACACATAGCACACAACCGCACAAGCTTCCATACATGTACATAACTCACGCTCATATCTACACAAGTTCCCACACGCAGTGGTATGGACACACGCAGTGGTATGGACACACGCAGTGGTATGGACACACGCAGTCGTACAAACTAAAAGGAAATGCAGGCATATGGAATACAGTCAAACAACACGGTCATTTAAACACATGCCCCCACACAATTTTTCACACATGCTGTCACGCACACATGCAGAGATGTATAATTACGAAAGCAAATAAACTCGCGCGCGCGTACACACACAGAGACACACACGCAAAGACAGAGAGAAAAAAAACGAAGACGGAGAGGTGGAGAGAAAGAGGGAGAGAACGCGAGTGATATACATAACATACCTATATATCCGCCCCATTGTTGGTACATAACTTCCTACAGCGCCCACCTATAATAGAAGAAACAATTTCGATTGGTGACTGAATAACTGAGATATTCCCATTTGTCTGTAATGTGGCTTATGCCTACTTACTGTTCGAAAAAAAAAAAAACATTAAAATTTCTACGCTTCAGCACTATCTCTAGGTGCTTTGACGCAATATATGAAATGGTTGATTGACAGCGCACACAGGTGTAACTCCGCCCATGTTGTTTTGCGTCTTTGTCTCTTTATCTTGTATTTTTATCTTGCTCTCGAACATTTTTGCCAATCTGTCTCTGTCTGTCTCTGTCTCTCTCTCTCTCTCTCTCTCTCTCTCTCTATATATATATATATATATATATATATATATATATATATATGTGTGTGTGTGTGTGTGTGTGTATATATATATAATATATATATATATATATATATATACGTATGTGTGTATATATGTTTATAAGTATACATATTAATGTATTTGTGTGTGTGTATATATGCGTATGAGAGATGCAACCGATAGATAGGTAGATATGTACGTATGTATGTATGTATGTATTACATATACATGTTTATTTCTTCAGTCCCGCATTTACCGCTTTTAAATGCATCCCTTAAAGTAAACACTAATTCTTCGCATAAAATTCATAACTCCTACTCCCAACCACACTCACATACACCACTCCCTTCTTTCTCTTCCTTTTCTTCTTTCTCTTCACTTTCTTCCGTCTCTCCCTCCTCCTTCACTTTCACTCTTTGTTATTTTCACTCACTCTCTTTTACAATAAATATATATACATATACGCAAACATACATATCCGTGTGTGCGTATGTGTGCGTGTATGCCCGCACGCACACCTGTTTATTTTTTACTCCGCTTCACTTTTCAATATTACACTCCATGCATATACGCATGTATGTGTGTATGTATGTATATGTGTAAGTATGTATGTATGTATGTATGTACGTATGTATGTAAGTATGTATGTATGTATGTATGTATGTATGTATGTATGTATGCATGCGTGCATAAGCCTCTCAGCCTTATTCTCACTTTCTCATGTTCTATAATCTAATCTTTCCTTTCTATTTTTTGTTTGTGTTTTTCTTTCTGCCTCTTACTGTCAATTTCCCCTCATTTATTCCTATATTTTTCTTTGTCAAAGATTCTTTTCTATATTTCTACTTCTCTATCATACCAATAAGCTCTTGTTTCATCCTTTCTTCTTATTACTCTCTTATCCACACTTTGTACCATCCCTTCTTCTCTTGCTTCTCTGTAATACACGCAACTCTCCCCTCTCTACATCCCATCATGCAATTGCCAACCTCTGAACTGTTGGTCCTCCTACTGCTCTCTCTCGTTCTTAATATTTATCTTTATTTTATTTATTCATTCTGTGAGATATAATAAAGAATCACGCAGAGAAGGGATAGTCATACTAGTATATATAAACCAAAGAATCCAGTTGACTTCCTAAAGTTCTCTCGCAAAGTTCCGCAGCGCTTTCCAGGAGCAGTTCAGGTTTCGAGAAAAATTCCACACAGCTGTACCAACATTACGAAGTATTCTAACGGTGACCACAATACACGAACAGCATCATACATGAGAATTTTAAGTTGTATCATTCATAAAAGAAAAATCTCGAATAATTGATTAGTTGAAACAAAAACTTTCACAAGAAGGAAACGTGTTTTGAAGAAACAACATCTAGAAAAATAACTGCAACGAAAGATCAAAAACGAAATTTATAAGAATTCCAGAGGAGTGACCGAAGAATGCAGAGCATGTTTCGTATAGGTTTCATGGTGTTGCTAAACTTATTCATTCTCACCAGAGCTGAAGAACCAACACGAATGGTAAGTAAACACTCTTTAATATAAAGCATATTGCTTCATTTTCAATGAAATATTATTTATCTTATACAAACACATTGTTTATAGCGTTATGTATCTTTAAATATTACAAAATAATACCAATTATCATTTATATTTTTATCAACATTACTTTACATGTAACATTGATAATTTCTTAGTGCTGACTACCGTAGAGCTTTATGATAAATGGGGTCTGTAATGCGGTGTTGATTCTCAGAGAAGGCTAATACATTTCGAATTCGTCAGGTAGAACAGTATATCGATATGAACATCACATCTAAACATTTCCGTCAAGAAACTTACCAGCTACGTAGGAAATGTAATATTTATGAGGTATTGGCAACCTAACTGAATGGTTGAAGGACGATAGCAGTGTACAACCAAACCAAATACTTTTCACACTTATATATATTCTCCTCAGACATGACTGTGTAATTAAGAAGATCGCTTTCCAACCATGTATTTTCAGATTTAGTCGTACTGCGTAGCACATTGAGCAATTGTTTTCTAATGTATCCTCGGACCAACCAACGTCAACTGAGGGAATTCGGTAGACGGAAATTGCGTGGAAGCCCGTTGCATACATGTGTGTGTGTGTGTATGTGTGTTTATCTTCGCCCTCCACCGTTTGAGAACCAGTGTTGATTTGTTTACGTCGAGTAATTTGGTGGTTCCTCAAAACAGACCGATAGATAAGTACCTGATTTAAAACTTCAGTACTGGGTTTGATTTATTCGACTGAGATCTATCAAGGTGATGCGCCAACGTAGCCACAGTCCAATAATTGAAACAAGTAAAAACTAAAAGATAGATTTTGAGTTCAAATTTCGCAGTAATCGATAAAGCAGTTGTTACGTAGTGACCTTGATTCAATAATTTCACTGTAGTCTACTGACCGAAAAATCAGCAGGTACTAGGAATGTTCTGATCCCTGGTTAAAATAATTATTTATGATGCCACCCATCAAGCTATGCGAAGTTTAAATTTTACTAAGTACCTCTCTGAAGAGTTTTATCCGAGCATTCACTTGAAAACGAAAGGCCCCAACCTTATGAGCAATCCATTATACAGTCAACGTTTTATGTTTATTTTTACCACAAATAGAAGTTCTATTTCTCAAAATTTCGCTATGTTCCACTATACATAAAACCAAGCGTTAGACTGGTTTCTCTTTTCATCCTGTTAAAATGTGTGCCTTATATCCGCATATTGTTCTATCCTTCTACCCAAGAATCGCTCTGAACATGGCTCCCTAAGATACAACAGCAAATAATTCTAAACTTTATGCATCTAAACTTAGCGCATCAATAGTTATATATCTTTAACAAGGATTGTATGAAAAAGTTGAACAAACTTATTGGTTTATTAGCGCTATCAGTTATGTATTATTGAGCTGGTCGAGTAGAGAGTGTTAGTATCAAGACTAAAACAACATTTGTATCCCGAATGCAGAGCGCTGCATTGTTTCAATCGCCACTTGACTATACGCTCGCAGATCCACTGCATTAACGGTAAATAGGTACCTTACTTTTGTGCATTTCAATACGAAAATTATTAAGTGTCATTGAGTGTCATTATATAATCGAAATAAGGAGAATCACTAAAACATTTGCATATCATACAATATTGGTGAGTCGATGCGGCTGATGTTCAGCCTTAACAGTAGCGACTGGATGCATGTATGGAAAGCGAGAGAAGAGAGACAGTTCTATAACTCTACATTTTCCAGGAAAAAAAAACGATTAAGAAGAATATCTAGCCAAAAAGAAAACCCGATAATTAGCCACACGTCAAGAAATTGTTGCTGTTGTTTAGTCCTATGTAAGCTTGTGATACTCCCGATGTAACGACAAAATATAACTGATTACATTATCCTGTGTATCATTTCTTTTTCTTATGACAGAAGTTTGCGCCTTTAGGTTGAATTGGTTGCTATTCGTAGAAAGCTGAACTTTTGCATAGAAATCCCTTTGAAGGTTCTTAGAGTGGAGAGATTAGTATATTAGGTATATTGGGGTAGAAGAGTGAAGAGGGGGTATTTTAATGCTTGGTATGGAAGGGAATATACATTATTCTTCAGGATTAGTGCCTTGAATCTTTGCAAAAAAGTGAACTCCGATAACGCAGTTAATGACCAGGTGGCGGTCTTAAACCGGGTGACAAATTAAGTATATTATTCAAGGAGTCAGAACGCAAATAGGCTAAAAAACATGCTGCAAGGTATCCCATCCAACGATCTGACACTGGTATGATGGAACACATATAAAAGAGAGTGAATAAATTCACCATCAAATTTGGCTAGTGTTGCTTTTTCACCTTATGGCAATGAAAGAGAAAACTTAAAGGATATAATTGTCAGTGGGAAGACAAACTGAAAACTCTATTTTTCTCATTCCTCCACTCTGTTGTATAATAATATTGATTGATACATTGACTATCGATATTGCTCAAATATCATTGATTTTTTTATTATCGATATTGCACAACCATCATTAGCTTTCTTTGCACTAGGGAAGCATTATCAATTTCTAGATAAAGGTAAAAGTCGATTGACTTAACTATAATGTCTTACTGGTAAATATTTTGTCGGCACAGAAAAGATAAAATCTGCTACAACAAAATTTGAAATTAAATATGATCGAGTGTAAGAAAAAATATCTTTATAACGTATAAGTTTAACAACATTACTGAGTGCTATAGAGATATAGACAAACTGAGCCTGCAACACGGCTTAAATCCCCAATTGAAGAGACTTCACCTCATTTATTTGTGGAAATATTAATATCTGTTATCAGTTGAAATTATAAACAATACTAATTAACAGCGATAACTTTTCAGTTATTTATTTTCTTTCATGAAAGTATTAGAGCAAGTGGAGAAGAGAATACTGTGTACGATCATGTGTTCTTTAGTGGCACTAGCAGAGTTAAAATCTATGTAGCCGTTCAAACTTGCTTCAAATAATAAATAATAAACTAATTTCCTCTCGCTTAAGTCAAATAATGCTATTTTGAAAACAGAAAGGACTCTTTGGATAATGTAGTGCGAAGTATACTCTGCTTGAAGACAAAACAATGTGGTCATACCTGGAACACTTTTGATATTGATCTGTTCCTTTATCGTCAACTTTCAGCGATAACTTCAGCAAAAACATGAACCAAAACGATAAGACAGCCAACCCTGCAAATTTTATCAATATATATATATCGTATATCAGTGTTCTTCTGCTATCAAATTTTTGATATTCATTATTCCTAGAGAGCTAAAATTTGTCAACCCGCAGAAATACAACCATGGTATTTGATGTCTTCAGCGTGAAGCGGATGAAAGACAAATTTCGTCCTGCATATATTGCTTAACATTTTTTTAGTAATTCTTTTCAATATAGACAAATTAACCAGATAGTTAAAATAAAACTCCTAAGAAAAAATGCACGATGGTTGCTTCGTTTCCTTTAGGAAAAAAAATCTATATATTTCAGGTCAACTGTTAGAACAATGGTGGAAAATTACCTACTAAAATAAAATCAGTTTTTAATAAGTATAACAACATAGAAACCAATGGTTCGAAAAGAAATCTTAGTAGGTTAGTTCTTCGAAATACAGAGTAAATTCTTACTAAATTTTATTTAAGCAAGATGGTATTACGTTTCTCGACTCTTTTTTGATGTTATTTCATTTCAGTACGGAAAATATAACGATTCCAAATTTGCAGAACGATTTTTAGAACAAGGGACTAATTAAAATTATTACTTGGAAGCGTCGAACATGGACAAAAGGGAGACGCTTTCAACCAAAGTTCTTATCTTGCTTATCAAAGTTCTTATCTTTAGATGTGCATTGTTGCAAGAAGTAAATTACTCGATTATCATTAAATACCTTTTCTTCATTCAATGTATATACATATTTACATACAACCTGGTAAATCGCGCTACTCGGTGTAGAACATTATCACGTAGAGAACTCAATTCGTTAATTATTGAGTTCTATACCAGATAATGCTTGCATTTGCTTTCCAACCACGTTTTCCTACGTATAGTTAAAAATAAGAAATTCTTTGTACTGTGTTTAATTTCACCTGGTGCCCAGTATCGTTGCGTGCGAATAATTTATTAATGAACAGAGTCTGCGATCTGTTTTTGGTCAATAACTGTGATCCCTATTACATCTCAAACTACTACAACGATATGAATAAGTAAACTACTTCGTATTCATATGAAAAATAAAACACTAACTACTTATATGACAGTAAACAGTTGGTCGATTGGTTGACTTAGCCCAAATATCCGTCAAATGTCATCCAACTGTCTTAAAATTGACAAATGTATTGGGTAAAATAGTTCTAAAATAGTTTTAAAGAAGATGAAACACACACAACTAAGACGTCGATCGTGAGATAGAAAAGAGACACAAGGTAATGTGTTCCAACTTACGGACCATATTTCGTCCACAGGCATATTTACCCGACAGAGTCGGTTCTGCACATAAAAAAATGACAAAAGCTGATATTTTTTTTATAATATGTATTATCCAGTGTATTCCCTAATTACAATCGAGCAGCAATATTTAGCACAACCCAAGATAAATACAGAAATAACGTTGTTACTTCTTTTACAGTTCTAAGCGTTATATTTATTAAGTCCCAGTAATTCATACACAAATATAACGCAGTAATTTTAAGAATAATGCAGCATTAGAAACAGTCTACAAAATACAATTATGGAACAAATAATATTACTGGCAGATACAAAAATGGTGAACTAGACATAAATAAATACATAAATACATACATACATACATACATACATACATACATACATACATACATACATACATACATACATGCATGCATACTACTACTGATATATATGCATGTGCGCTGTATGTATGTATGTATGGCATTATTCAGTTTATTTCAAGATTTCTTGCCAATAGAGAAAGAACCAGTTTCTAACCTAGATCCAAGGTTTCTTCATTGAAATTTCAACATGAACAATAGGGTATTTTTGTATGCATGTATGTATGTATGTATGTATGTATGTATGCATGTACGTATGTGTGTGTGTGTGTGTGTATGTCATTATTCAGTTTATTTCAAGATTTTTTGCCAATAGAGAAAGAACTGGTTTCTAACCTAGATCCAAGGTTCCTTCATTGGAATTTCAACATCAACAGGGTATTTTTGTATGTATGTATGTACACATGCATGTATGTTTGTATGTTTGTATGTACGCATGCATGCATTATGTATGTATGTATGTATGTATGTATGTATGTATGTATGTATGTATGTATGTATGTATGTATGTATGTATGCATGTATGTATGTATGTATGTATGTATATGCAGATTTGTATGTTTTATGTATGTATTCTCATGCATAGAGTTACATATCTAAACATGCTCATATATATTTAAATGATGAACTTCTGGAAAGCTCTACAAATTTTTACAGTTCGGTTAGAGGGGATGCTTGACTTTGTTCGTAGCGCGGTTTTACCTCCTGTCCATGATAACATATGGCATGGTGGTTAAGAGCGCAGGCTACTAATCCCAAGATTCGAGTTCGATTCCAGGCAGTGTCCTTAATAAAAATAATAATAATAATAATAATAATAATAATAATAATAATAATAATAATAATAATAATAATAATAATATAATAACAACAACAACATCGAAAAAATACCATTGGAATGAGAACCCAAGTTTGAAACTTCCCCAAGACATCTGATGAAGGTTGGAGGGTATATCAGCCGAAACGTCGTGTTAACAAAAAACAAGATGAGGACAAATATCCGTCAAATATAAATAATATAAATAATGTACATAATTCCTCATCTCTTAAATATAGAAATGTATTAGATAAACATACTTGAAAAAAATGCGTGTCGTTCAATAAAATAATAATCAGCCGAAATTGCTAAGATGATCTGGTTCTTGACTGATGACTGAGGGCTTCGAATGTCCCGTCCTGTGGTTCTTGTGTCGTCTCTGTGGTGTTTCATGTTCTTGTCCATGTCTGTAATTATTTTTACTGTTTACCTATATATATATATATATATATATAGGCGCAGGGGTGGGTGTGTGATAAGTAGCTTGCTTACCAACCACATGGTTCCGGTTTCAGTCCCACTGCGTGGCACCTTGGTAAAGTGTCTTCTACTATAATCCCGGGCCGACCAAAGCCTTGTGAGTGGATTTGGTAGACGGAAAATGAAAGAAGCCCGTTATGTATATATATATATATATATATAATATATATATATATATATATATATATATACATGTATGTATGTATGTATTATGTATGTATGTATGTATATGTTTGTGTTTGTCAGCCTAACATCGCTCGCAACCGATGCTGGTGTGTTTACGTCCCCATCACATTAGCGGTTCGGCAAGAACGACCTATAGAATAAGTACTAGGCTTATAAAGAATAAGTCATGGGGTCGATTTTCTCGACTAAAGGCAGTGTTCTAGTATGGCCGCAGTCAAATGACTGGACAAATATAAGAAAAGAACGAATATATATATATAAAGAGAGAGAGAGAGAGATACATACATACATACACACATACATACATACATACATACATACATACATACATACATACATACATACATACATACATACACACACACACACATACATACATACATACATACATACATACATACATACATACATACATACATACATAAACATACTTAGAAATGGATGCGTGGCGTTCAATAAAATAATAGTGTAAATAATACATATTCATATATATATATATATATATATACATATACATATATTTTCGTTGGATGTTCGAAATGAGGAGTAGATAGACAGCCGACAACTGATGAAGGGTCGCCTGGACACCTTCCGTGAGAAAAACAGCACTATGATATACATACATAAATACATATATATGCATATAAATTTGTGGATTTGCCAACACCTCATTAGGGCACGCTACGTCGAAATAAACCGTAAAATGCAATGATACATACAATACATATATGTATATACGTACTATATATATATATATATATATATATATATATATATATATATATATATATATATATATATATATGAGCGCGTGTGTGTGTGTAGTGGGTCATCGGAGGGGTGCGGTATAGACTACCTGCATCAGCTTGCTATAAAAGCAGGTAGTAATTGTACCTTGCCTTACTCTTAGTGCAAATTTTGAAGAGTTCAGTTCAATTCTTTAACATTTACTTTATCAAAGCTATAATGGAAGTGACAAAGGAGCATATTTTGGCATATTTTACTTTATTAGTACAATAAAGGAAACAATGCAACGGAAAGTGCGAGGAATAGTTATACAGTATATGGGGATCGGGCAATAAACGTAAACTAGTGTCAACGGTGGTTCCAGAAATTCCGAGCCGGAAACTACAGCCTAGAAGACGAGCCTCGTCCTGGAAGATCTGTAGATCTCGATGTGGACGTCTTGCAAACCTTGGTGGAACAAAATCCCATCGTAACTGTCGAAGAACTAGTAGAGAAGCTTGGACTTGGTCATTCAATCATTCATCGACAACTGCATGCCATCGGAAAAGTTAGCAAATTGGGTCAATGAGTTCCTCACAAACTTTCCGAATCTAATCGCGCGCAGAGAGTGAATGCGTGCTTTTCTTTGCTGTCACGCTTCGCGAATGACCCTTTTTTGGACTGGATAGTGATTGGTGACGAGAAATGGGTTCTCAATAAAAAATGTTAAGCGCCGAAGACAGTGGGTAGGGAAAGGAGAAACACCAGCACCCCAGGCTAAAGAAGGCCTTCATCCACGTATGGTGTTGTTATTTGTTTGGTGGGATATGAAAGGTTTAGGCCACTTTGAACTTTTAAACCCATACCAATCGATGATAATGGAGATCTAGTGCGAGCAGCTTGAGCGGCTTAAGTCAGCTCTAGAAGAAAAAGTGCCATTTTTGGCTCAAGACAAGAGGTGTTCTTCCATTAGTATAATGCTCGGCCACATACAGTTAGGATAACATTCCAATGGCTGGAGCAGTTTAAATGGGAAACGATGCCTCACCCACCATATTCGCCTGACATTGCCCCATCTGATTATTATATATTCCGCATTCTCCAAAATCATTTGGACAAAAAAATATGAATTCTGTAGACGAAGTCAGAAAAGTACTGGAGGAGGATTTTTCGTCACAGACAAGGGAGTTTTGGAAGAGGAACCTTGCAAGTCTAACAGATAGACGGAAGAGCATTGTAGAAAATGAAGGAGGGTATATTTTAGATTTAAAAATAACTTTATCTTAATTTTGAAAAATAAACGTATTAAAAAAAAAGCACCCGCGAGGCCATTCTATTGCGGCTGCAGGCTGGAATACTTGTATGTACAGAATATAGTTATTTTTTTCAGTTACAAAATTTATACCATATTCGTATGCCTATTTCCGACATAGGTCGCATTACCACTACGACTTAAAACGGTTAGACTCGAACAGAAAATCGTATGGTAATTGTCATTTCAATGGAACTTTTGTTTTCACCATAAAACACATATTGTTATGTTTGTATCCCGCCCCCTTGAGACCCAACTACACTCTAGCTGAAAAATAAAGAATACCTCATGAGTAAAATAAACGTCCTACATTCAGTGGTGGTGTTAATGAAGATGTTACGCATTAATCTAATGTGTTATACTTATCTTTATTAATGCATATCGAATTATACATAGATATATACAAGGTTCACACAAATATAATTGTTAAAACTTGTGATCCACCTGCGGACATTTATCCTTGGACATTTTTGCCCGCTGCACTAAGAAGTTTCCCCACCCCTGATGTAAGGGATGACCCAATATATAAATATGTATGTGTATGCATGTATGTATATATGTTTGTATGTATTTACATATATATGTGTGTGTGTGTGTGTGTGTGTGTGTGGTGTGTGTGTGTGTGTGTGTGTGTGTGTGTGTGTGTGCGTGTGTGTGAATGTGTAAATATATATATATACGCAGTAGGAATATCATCAAAACATTGCAACCCCAGAGTCGCGAAGATAGACACTTCAGTACAGTAATACAATAGTTACAAGTACATTCCCAAAACATATACCGATATACCGAAGATTGACGTTAATTAATACTACCGCAATAATGCGAGAAAATGGCCTAACCGAAATAAAAAAAGAAAAATTAGGAGCAACCTGAAACATGCCGTAACAGAGATAAATATAAAACACATCATTGAACCAAAAAAAAAAAGATAAGCCATAAAACTCAGAAAACTTGTAAACATTTCTTTCGTAGCATAAACGGTGACATAAACAGCAAAAAGCGATTATACATAAGATGTATCCCCTTTACTCTTTTACTCTTTTACATGTTTCAGTCATTTGACTGCGACCATGCTGGAGCACCGCCTTTAGTCGAGCAAATCGACCCCGGGACTTATTCTTTGTAAGCACAGTACTTATTCTATCGGTCTCTTTTGCCGAACCGCTAAGTGACGGGGACGTAAACACACCAGCATCGGTTGTCAAGCAATGCTAGGGGTACAAACACACAAACACATACACATACATACATATACATATATATACATATATACGACAAATCCACTCACAGGGCATTGGTCGGCCCGGGGCTATAGCAGAAGACACTTGCCCAAGATGCCACGCAGTGGGACTGAACCCGGAACCATGTGGCTGGTTAGCAAGCTACTTACCACACAGCCACTCCTGCGCCTACATATATATATATATATATATATATGTAAGAGACTTTTTCATCGGATCTCCAAAAAATCGAACTTATCTGCGATTCTTGTAAGTTTCAATAACAATCTGTTCCTCCACACGATATGACAGTCACTTTGCTTTTACTCAGACTTTCCTCTACATGATATGGCAGTCACTTTGCCCCTTACTCGGATTTTCAGAAATTTTGCATGACTGTATCCGAAAATTTCTTCACACAACTTGATCAAATATTCAATATGAGCTATATGTAGACATGCATAAATTCTATAGGTTTAAAACCTTTCATCGGATCCCCACGAATCGAACTTTCTTCAATGCAGCTAATCTTACAACCTCTTTTGTATCTACCCCTTTTGATGTTTGGGAATTTCTGATGTTTTTTCGGCTGACGAGTACGAGCCATCTGTATTCACTGCATTGTTTGTAGCTTATTAAAGATGTCCTCGTACGAAACGATCGTACCGAGATTGTAATCCATTCTTGTTGCTTTTTTCCTATATATATATATATATATATATATATATATGTAGGTTCCGGGTTGAGTCGGGGTTAACCATAGTAAATAAGGTACTCAATACATAGCAGAGTAAATTAATTTATTTAATAGAAGGAGCTTCTACAGGACTAGAACCGTTTCATTTGAATGAAACGGTTCTAGTCCTGTAGAAGCTCCTTCTATAAAATAAATATATATATATATATATATATATATATATATATATATATATATATATATTCACTTTATTAATAAAGCATATTATTCTACATCCGGTATTCGAATACTATTCTTTTCCACCTTGTTTTATATTTATATGCCAAATTCTGGTGTGTGTGTATATATATATATATATATATATATATATTTATATGTGTGTGTGTGTGTGTGTGTGTGTGTGTATGTATATGAGGCACATGGCCTAGAGCAGCGGACTCGCGGTCGAGGGATCGCTGGTTCGAATCTCAGACCGGGCGATGTCTGTGTTTATGAGCGAAACACCTAAGCTCCACGCGGTTCCGTCAGAAGGTAATGGCGAACTTCTGCATCCTGTATCTTGCAGCTCACCTGCGACGGGCCGGCGTCCCGTCCAGGTGGGGAACCTATATGCCAAGGAAACCGGGAGGCCGGCCCTTATGAGCCAGGGATGGGTCGAGAAGGAACAAACAAAAATATGTGTATATAGATAGATAGATAGATAGATAGATAGATAGATACATACATACATACATACATACATACATACATACATACATACATACATACATACATACAAACAATCTTGCGTACATACATACGTACATACATACATACATACATATTCTGTAAATAATAATAACTATTATAAGCTTACAGCTTATAAGTGTTCACCACGTATTGGTTAAAGAAAATAATCTAATATTGAGGCATCGAGGGCTTATGTGCCCCAATATTAGTCTATAAACTTTATTATTATTATTATTATTATTATTATCATTATTATTATTATTATTATTATTATTATTATTATTATATTATTATTATTATAATTCGTCCTATTTATCTGGACTGCCATGTTAGCTTGGCGATAACTATTAATATCCAGTACCACTGCCGTAGTCTCCTTTAGAGAGAATTAGAAATAATGATATATATCTATATATCTATATCTATCTATATATATATAAAAGGCAGTTTGTCTGTCTGTGTCTGTCTGTGTGTCTGTCAGGTTGTACCCTCACCCTGACCACGGCTTTCAACCGATTCTGATGAAACTTGACACACACATAGCCCAACGTCATAATTCAAAACTAACGCAGGGAAAATTTTGAAAAGTTTCCCCAGTTCTGAAAAAAAATCGATAAATTCGACATGGGGTCGAGAATCTAAGCTTTTCGTATGCAACACATTTTCTGTTGTAGTTTTCGCAACTTGCAATCGATTTTCACCAAACTCATGGTGAAGCTTAATGTTACCCTAAGAAACTTAATTCTGACGTTAGTTTTCCATCTAATACCTTACCATCAGAAAAAATCCGATAAAATCATGCCATTTTGAGAAATTGCGTTCAAATTCAAGATGACATATTTTCGACAATATCTTTAACAAATTGGCAGGAATTTTTTTTTGAAATTCACAGCGAGCATCATGTCTGCTCCAAGGAGCTATGTAGCTCTTTTTATTCCAATAGTATACTTTATTACTAAAAAAAATCAGTTAATTAAATCATATGTGGCACACATAGCAAACCGATTTGTGTATTAAACACAAACCACAGACTGTCTAGGGACGCAACTCGACCTTCTTTAACTCTCTTACTCCCCCAAATAACTATCAAACAGCTATCGGTAATTCAACCATCAGGAGGAAATCTAGACTTAATCTTCAAGGTATCCCACATACAAACCAAATATTACATCGAAACCTCCAGACTAACCTAAGTTTTGGTGAACCAATTCCTACCAGGAAGAACTTACCTCCCAGACTTTACCCCCAACACAGCCACTTTCAGCAGTCAATGAGACAAAATATGACCAGACAACATAACCTTGGCATACTTCTGCTAATCGCTGCTGCAGCCGCAAGTTATTCGAATATTTTTTTTGTTTAAACTTTCTTTATAACTACTACCCCAAACGTTTTACCTTAAATTTTTGACGTACCCTAAGGGTCCTCGGACGCTACTTGCAAACTCTTGGTTTATTATAAGCTGCTTTTATCCACTTCAGGCGTTCTCAGTTTCCTGTTAAAATCTGCTTCGCAATGTCCATCAATAAATCCCAAGGCCAAACGCTACAAGTCGCTGGGTTACATTTGCGCGAACAGTGCTTCGCCCACGGTCAACTCTACGTGGGCTGTCCACGCGTTGGGAGGCGCAATGATGTTTTCATGTTTTCGCCCAAAGGGACAGCTAGGAACGTCGTATACACAGAAGTATTGGAGTGAAGAGAAGACGTTGCAACCTACACATGCGCCTTCGCTCCCTAGAGGGAAAGGACTAGATCAGGATTAGTCGTTGCGTACTAGAGGCTCCCGAGCCCCCTTTCGCTAGACTTAAGTTAGGATTAGGTAGGGCTTAGCTGTGGTCAGAACCCAACTTGGGTTCGGGAGGGCGGTGTCAAAAGGGCCGGCATGTGCAACCTTATCACCTCTGCCTGTCAAACTCCCAACCCATGCGTTCCCGTCGCGACACTGACCTCGCAGAACTGGGTTGAGTGTGCTAAACAAAACCAGAAAATGCACTTTGACTGTCATAGATTTTCTTCATGCATGCAAGGGAACGGTGCCTTGAATGCCTTAATGCCTTTTAGGCTTCATTTTACAAAATATCGGTTCAATGAGTACAAAAAAGGGTAAAAAGGTAAAGGGCATTGCTTATCGACAAAGTTTCTTACATACCCGGGCAACGCCGGGCTATGCTGCTAGTAGAAAATAAAGAATGTGTAGTGGCTAGCAATCTACCATGATGTGTATATATATATATATAAGCATTAATAAATCTCTGAACGAGGTATAGACAGTAACCGCACGACAGTGTGAAGTATATTTGCCATCTCAATATGACTAACCACTAAGGGCGGATGTTGCTGTAGCTTGTAGCCCCAGGAGAACATCTCCTCCAACTGGCTATAGAAACACTTTCTGTGCCCTATCGATATTTGCAAAGGGAGGTCATCCTTCTCTCGTCAACCTAAGTGATACGCACGGACTGCACTTTCTAGGTATTGACCTGTCATCAGCGCACGACAATCACCGGTTTTCGATGGAAGGAGTCCCAATGCAAATATTTATAGCCAGCTGGAGGAGCTGTTCTCCTGGGGCTACAAGCTACAGTAACATCCACCCTTAGTGGTTAGCCATATTGAGATGGCAAATATACTTCATATATATATATATATACTCTTTACACTCTTTACTCTTTTACTTGTTTCAGTCATTTGAGTACAGCCATGCTGGACCACCACCTTTAGTCAAGCAAATCGACCCCAGGACTTATAATTTGTAAGCCTAGTACTTATTCTATCGGTCGCTCTCGCCGAACCGCTAAGTTACGGGGACGTAAACACACTACCATCGGTTGTCAAGCGATGTTGGAGTGACAAACACAGACACACAAACACATACACACACATACATATATATATATATGCATATATACGACGGGCCTCTTTCAGTTTCCGTCTACCAAATCCGCTCAAAAAGCTTTGGTCGGCCCGAGGCTATGGTAGAAGACAACCGCCGAAGGTGCCACGCAGTGTGAATGAACCCGGAACCATGTGATTGGTAAGCAAGCTACTTACCACAGATTGTATGATGCATGTGTGTGGACTGCCATGCTTCACGGCAGTGAAACATGGGCCGTGACTGCTGAAGATATGCGTAAGCTCGAAAGAAATGAAGCTAGCATGATCCGTTGGATGTGTAATGTCAGTGTGCACACACGACAGAGTGTAAGCGCCCTGCGAAAAATGTTAAACGTAAGAAGCATCGGATGTGGCGTGCATGAAAGACCTTTGCGTTGGTCTGGTCATGTGCTGCGGATGGACGAGGAGTGCCACTCCCAAACAGTTGTAGGAATCTGGGGTAGAGGGAGACCCAGGAAGACATGGCATGGGATGAGGTGGTGAAGCATGACCTTCGAACGTTGGGCCTCACAGAGGCAATGACAAAAGGCCGAGACCTCTGGAAGTATGCTGTGACTGTGAAGACCCGGCAAATAATATGAGTTCACAGCTGTAACCACACCAGCGCCGCATAACCAGCCCACTCAAAAGTACCTTGGATCGTAGGGCGACATGCCGTGCTTGAGGGGGCCTATTCAGTCAAGTACATCAACATCAACATCAATATCAAATCAAATTACAATCAAATGGAAATTGAAATTATGACTCCCGTGTCGGTGGAAAGTAAAAAGCACCATCCGAACGTGGCCGATGCCAGTGCCACGTTGACTGGCTTCCGTGCCGGTGGCACCTAAAAAGCACCCACTACACTCTCGGGGCGGTTGGCGTTAGGAAGGCCATCCAGCTGTAGAAACACTGCCACATCAGACTGAGGCCTGGTTCAGCCCCCTGGCTTCCCAGACTCCAGCCAAACCGTCCAGCCCATACCAGCATGGAAAACGGACGTTAAACTATGATGATATATATATATATATATCATCATCGTAGTTTAACGATATATATATATATATCATCATCATAGTTTAACCGATATATATATATATATATATATAATATATATATACATATATATATATATATCGGTGCCCCAGCATGGCCGCAGCCTTCGGGCTAAAATATTTTTAAGAATTTAAGGATTTATATATAATAATAATAATAATAATAATAATAATAATAATAATAATAATAATAATAATAATAATAATAAAGTATATAATATAGACCTCTTAAGGTGAATTTATGTATAATGTGTCTTACTGATGAGAAAAAGATATTGGACTAATCCAGAAGTTGATCAATCCAAGGCTAACTAATTTATGAATTTCCCTCGATTTCGACACGTTGTATATTCTGATACTTTTTAAGTGGTTTGACGATTTGGCGTCTATTTTCAGCATAGCCATAGTCTCTTCTATGCCCTTAATTATAATTGTATTTTATACTAGTATAAATCTCTCTCTCACTCTCTCACTTTCTCCTTCTCTCTCTCTCTCTTTCTCTCTCTCTCTCTCTCTCTCTCTCTCTCTCTCTCTCTCTCTCTCTCTCTCTCTCTCTCTCTCTCTCTCTCTCTCTCTCTCTCTCCATAATAATCATGAAAAGGAAACAAACTAGCGGACCAAGCACCTTGAAAAAATGCACAGGCACACCAACAACACACACTAACATATTTAAATACAAACAATGCATTTTCAGCGCAAAGTACAGTTAAATGCAAACAACAACAATGAAGCCCCTGTTGTTCCATGTAAAATGAAAAATCACCTCCAAACATGCAGACACATAATACAAAACACCAGAGTATTACAGCATTCTAAAATAACTATCTGTAATGCTTACTCAAAAACATTTTCAGAAATAGTTGCAGAATAAATAGTCTCAAGCACTGTCCTGAGAAATACATGCCATCAATGATAGGAAGGAACGTTAGATGTAACGTTTTGACTGGATTCACACAATTCGTCTCCATTGTAAACAATACTAGAATCTACAAAGTAACCTCTATGTAATGGCCAGTTTTGCTAGATGTAGCATCAGTTTGTCTTTTATCCCTCAATAGCGTCTTTAAAGATATGTATCTAAGACATCATTATTCATTGTAACGTTATATACATGTGGTAGCAGTGGCTGGTGCACTCAGTCAAGGTACAAATTCTATATGCAGGTCAGAGAACAACATGTCAATATTGTCATAAAATATCCCATACGATATATGTATATATTGAAGTGTGCAATACGGTGCTTGGTTAAGCGTGCGTATTATGTATCTGGAACAGCAAATCTTTTGATTGCATTTACCTGCTTAGCAAATAGTATTTTCATTCAGAGCTGACTTAGGAATACTGAACATCTCAGCTCTACTATTTAATTGTCATTTCGAGCACAGCTTTGTGCATGGGAATTGCCTATTCAGTTTCATAAAGTCATTTAAAGCATGATAGATTTTTTTTCCTTATTGACGATCTCTTTACCTTTAAATTTTTATATAGAAATTAAGTATTGTATCGAAAAGTATAAATAAAAGATTCATATCAAGTGCCAAACTTAGTGTAACATTTGTCCTTCTCAGTGACATGTACTAAAGATGTAGAAGAGAATGGATGACAGACTGAATTAAGATATACAAGTTTGCGTGGATCACTGCCTAAGTATTAAATGTCAATGCGTAGTTATCTTTGTGTATGTTAATACCAGAGAGAATCACATAATTTCAGCTCAGCTGTAGTAACAGTTTCATTGTATTCGCAAAGATCATGTCAAATATATTCTTGGAAAGGAGAGAAAACAAATTTCCAAGCAAATTATCAAACAACTAATGAAAGTAGCGAAAACAAAATATCACAATAAGGTTAGAAGCAAAAAATAACTTAACAATGGCAGCTAGTTTAGTAAGTAAATGGCTACAGATAACATGGTACATTCTTTATTGTCATAGATTAAAATGAGAGTAGTGAAATAGTAAAAGTGAGTGAAAAATGTACGAAATTGTTTAGAGAATTTTATGACGTTATACTCAATTCCCTTGAGTTGAAATCTGCTTTTGTCATAACAGGTTCCTTCATATCAGGTTCCATAAAATTTTTCCACAAATTAATTTGATTCAATTGAATCGATCAAACAAATTTTGGCCTTATATCAAGTGCAAAGATATTAATACTTATTGATGCGTTGAATATTGCACATTTGAGGTAAAATTGAGTCTGTATACTTTCAGTCCTCTTGCCGATATTGCTAAGACCATAATACTGGTACCAGGGGAACAGCCTGCTCATAAATTAACGTACAAGTAGCTGAGCACTCCACAGACACACATACCTTTAACAGTTCTCTGGGAGAATCAGCGTGACACAGAATGTAACAAGGCTGGCCCTTTGAAATACTGATACTACTCATGTTTGACAGTTGGTCCTTTAAAATACAGGCACTACTCACTTTTGCCACCTTAGTGGATTGGAGCAACATGAAATCTGAAGGAGCGTGGCTTCGTGGTTAGGGTTTTCGGCTTACCATCGTAAGGTCGTGAGTTTGATTCCCAGTAGTGCATTGTGCCCTTTATTTCATGTTAGTCCTGTTCACTCAGCTGACGAAAATGATTAGTACCTGTATTTCAAAGGGTCAGCTTTCTGTAACACGCTGAATTTCATTGAGAACTACATTAAGGGTACACATGTCTGTGGAGTGCTCAGCCACATGCACGTTAATTTCACAATCAAGTAGTTCCGTTGTTCGGATCAACTGAATCCTTCATCGTCGTAACTGACGAAGTGCTAGTTTTTTAAAGACCATAATAGGTGCCACACAATTGGTAACATACTGACCGGCCGCAATGAACGACTGCAATGTGCACGTGTGTGTGTGTGTGTGTGAGTATACACACACACACACATATATATATATATATATACACACAGAGCGAGAGGGGGAGAATAAAAGAGAGAGAGACACACACATACACACACATGTATATACACATAGATAGATAGATAGATAGATAGATAGATAGATAGATAGATAGATAGATAGATAGATAGATAGATAGATAGATAGATAGATAGATAGATAGATAGGTTATAGATAGATTGATAGACAGACAATTTTCCTGTATAATTTATATATATCTAGGAAGTGTGTATATGTGTGGTGTTTGGTACCACTTTAAATGTAACTTGTTACAAATCCACGTGTGTTTTGACAGTTACAGCAACATTCTGATGAGTTACAGATGGGACATGAGATATGTCTGTCCGGAAACGATGAAAATAACTCAATGTGTCTGTGAAATATTGTGGAGAAATAGGTGCGATTATTTGATCAGGTAACAGACTAATTCTACCGATGTATATCTGATTTCTTTTTTGACGTCGGCACGAAAACTGAGAAGAAAATATGAAAGGTATTCCAACTAGTTATTGCTGTTGCGGTATACGTTAAGGGCGAATTTCAGTTGTTAGTGAAATCATTCGCCCATGCAATTGGCCACGGGATGATAGGCTGTAGCAGCGGTGTGGTACCCAAGGAGACGAGTGAGCTCAATGAACAGGGTAAGACTCGAGCTCACATCCTCTGTCCATCGTGATTGTTGCAGGTTACCAAAATGCGATATCCAGAGGTGTACATGAATTTTGGCAATACATTCCGCTGAAGGATAGGGGAAAAGCTTAAGACCAGCTGGAGAATCGGTTGGTGCAGGTTAGCATATGAGTACAATTCTGAATAGAAGATAAGTGGTTCCACAATGTCGATTTGGATATGTTGGAAATGTACATCCGGTGTTGTGAAAGTGCCAAATAATAACACTGTAGTGTATTTTAGCTTTTACATGCAGCGCAGGTCCTGATCCATTCTAGCTGTAATTTTCATGAAATCTGGTGGAAGTGACCTGATGTTATGTGCCATTCGAATCGCAACACTGACCATCCGGTTTTCAAGGAACTGCGTTTCAATATTTAAGAAGGAAATTTAATTAGATCTTTCTTGCTTACCGTATCTATTTACAATTTTCTCTTTAACTGCTGAAGAAACCGTTACAATTCGACTACCACTAATATCCATTTCCTTCTCTATTTTAACTTAATATAAAATATTTATCTAATACACTTATATTTAGAAAGGCCACGTCTTGAAACATCTCTCTCCATCAACTAAACCTATTTCGATTGAAACGTTCTTACAGATCAAAACACACGTGGATTTGTAACAAGTTACATTTAAAGTGGTACCAAACGCCACACATATACACACAGATATACACGCATACATACACACAGTCATAGATAGATAGATAGATAGATAGATAGATAGATAGATAGATAGATAGATAGATAGATAGATAGATAGATAGATAGATAGATAGCTATGAGAAGAGTAATAAATATCTCCTTTTATATACTTGTATGAGGTCTCCAAATATTCAAAGTCGCCACATTTACCTTTCAAGTACATTCCAAGTAAAGATTTTATCCCAAGGAAGTTTTCAGACTATTTCAGGTCCCATTCGTAGATAATCGCACGCTTTTTATCCACTGTTAGATGCACTGTTGCATGTGAAATTAATTTATTTGCCCAAAGCTACAACGAAAAAAGAGCAACACATACAAAATCAAAATCCAACGGCTACTGGTTCTAAATTTTTAATTCCAATATTTCGCCTAAAAATATTCACATGCGAAGTGATATGTATGTATGTACGATTGTGTTTATATATATATATATGTGTGTGTGTGTGTGTGTGTGTGTGTAAAATTCAACGTCACAAGTTTTTTGCTTGATTCAAGATACTTCCAGTAGTTTTAGAATAGGTGAGTGAGTAATTATGTGCATGTAAGGATCTTATGTTACTGTATGTCTATGTATATAATGTTTGTACGTGGTTTTTGTACGTTTCGTTATTCTTTATGCATATCTTAATACATATGTTTTTCCGAGGAAACTAAAATAGGGAATCCATAGAATGTTTTACAAATCTTTACTCAGTTATAAATGGATTGAATTAGAAGGACGCAGTCAGTTTTCAGAGACTTTGGAACTCTATTGCATGGACATATTAGCTGCATATTCTTCGATAGTAGACGATTCTTTTCCCCGTATTTTGGATACGACATTCACATCTGCCGGGTAGCCAAACACGACGAAACCATTTAGCTGCTGCTTTTGGTGTGCATGACCATCGAAAAAATCTTTCCTGTGAATTGCGTTGCAAATGGTTTGCAGAAACAGCGTCGTACCTCATCTTGCAGACAGCTGCTAATGACATAGGTGATGTCTTCCTTAGAGCTATTGCGAATCGACATTCTTTTATCACAAGGTGAATATTCGGAGGCATTGCCGTTTATATAGCTGATCGGGTATTTAGTAGCTATCCAGTGGTCCTTTATATCGAACGAATATCCCAGGTGATGTTTCATATATTTATCACAGGTCCAATAGATGGTCCTCTCTTCCGGCCAATATTACTGCTATCATCTAACTTACGGGTTATTATGAACTTTCTCCTGAGATGATGGGTGATTCCCTTTGAAGTTTCTGTTTAAGTAAGTTACGACCACAGATTTTTTTTTCGTTTTCCTTCCTATTATCAGTTACCATATTGTTTCGCAGGGATTCTTCATAAATAATAACCTGTAAATTTATTCTGAGAATTTTAACATGCTATGGACCCCTATTTTTAGCTCATCTGTCTCCGAGTTCTTTTGTATGATCGTTGCCTGTTAAGCAGCTTAGTACACCGAGTCCGACATTTATTAGGATGGTGAGAGTTTCCTGTAGCAATTATCAATAATCATATCTCTCCTCCAGTTTCACTTACGATATTATAAATTTTCAGAGGGAAGTTTGTACAGTACACACACTCCTTTAACCAGCTGTGCTGCTTATTTACGAGAGAAATTACACTCAAAATTACTCTGACGATTCTCAGAAGGAGCCTAATATTTTTGATCAATAAAATTAAAAGTTGTTCGTGAGTTCGTAGGTGCCTACAATAAACTTGTATTTATACAACTTCATACCTCGCTTTTGCATCTTTTAGTTTTGTCTGAAGTTTATATATTTATATAAATACTAGAACAGATGTATTGCATTTTTATGGCAAAGACTCTTCTTAATATAAAACATTTTTTATTGTGAGACATGTCAGGGTTTGACAAATATACACAAGTCAGTTGTTTAGAAATTACATTCTTAAATAAAGAGATAATTCATGCTATCCCTTCGACGGAATAGACTATCTAGTTTTTCGCCACGACTGATCTGGGAGTAGATTACTCCAAAGTCACGTAACCAAATAGGTTTGCCGTATTTTTTAATACAAAGATATTTGGCTTTCAAAGTTTTCCACGAAATGTCACCTTACTTATCATTTCGCCTAAAATCGCAATACCTAGCGCAATTTTCGAAGTTTTATTTTCAATGTAGGCTTTCCTATTTTTCTCCATATAGCATCGTTAATTATCATCATATCACTACCTGTGTCCAACTGTAGTCTCGTATTCACATTATGTATTTTTATGGAAAAAAAATTTTCTTTTTTTTGCCTCGCTTTGCATTTGTGTTGACAATACATTTTCTCGAATCTTTTTCGTTCGACCTTTTTTGTTTCACCCAACAATGTGAATTCCTGTGTCCGATTTTTCCACATCCAAAACATTTTAGATTTTTAAAAGGACAGTTTCCTTTAAAATGTATTTTTCCACACCCATAGCATGGTTTGGGTCTTGACTATTGTTTGTATTTTTCCTTATCAGTTACAGGTCAACACGTATATATATTTGAATAATTTTTTTCAATTTTTTCTGCGTCCTGTCATTCTTCAGCTACTGTCTGTAGATTTAGTTTCGAATCTTGTTCTAGTTTCATCAATATCCGAGCCCGTATCTCTGCATAGACATTTGAACATGCACAGTTAATTCGTTTAGTTTAAATTTTTCACATTCTCTGTTTATGATTTCGGCATACGGGACGAAATATTCAGCTTCTCTGGTTTTTTTCCAAATTCAAACAATCCCAGCTAATATTAAATAGTGAACTTCTTTCAATGAATATTTTAGATGACAAATTTCGGATGGTTTTCTCGGCAGGGTGTAATTTCATGCTCTGTGGGTGTTCATTTTCTTAAAAGAAGTCGTACCTTCTTTTCGTCCGTCCAGTTTCTACATTCTTCTTTGATGATTCCTTCATACCCTCTGAAGTATGCAGAAAACGTAATCTCTTCTTCGAGATTATAAGTAAATTCTTTAATTGAATTAGCAGCCCTGTCCGCCGAAAACGAAACTAAAGTGTTTTTGGACTGCAACAATAATTCCAACAACTGTTGATTTTGCTGTTGTTGTAGTTGCTGTTGTATCTGTTGTTGCTGTTGTAGTTTCCGTTGCAACTGTACCACGGAAGCCAATAGGTCTTCCACACTAAGAACGTCCACAGTGAGCTTCGAATGTCTCGTCGCCACTTGCATATCCTTGAGTTTGGATACAGACTACACTGTAACAGTTTTGTAACACTACAAAAACTAAATCAGTAACAACACGTAACAAACATATCTCTTCTCAACAACATCCACGAATGCCTTCACAAATGTGACTGCAGACATCACACTGTAATATCAGTACGCATGGACCTTTACAAGGTTTAGGATAGTTCACTTGCTATTCCACAGGGGTGTCAGG